>NC_134274.1:35714599-36014599 GCF_031893055.1 Leptodactylus fuscus
TTCTGACCATAGAAGAGCTACGGTACCGGGCCGTAAGCTCTTCACACCGGGCACAGATCGGGAAAGCCGACAGTGCGCTGAATTCAGCGCACTGTCAGCTTTCCAGCAGTATATAACACTGCATGTGCCCGGATATGGTGAAAGGTCCTCTTTAAAGGGGTTTTCAATGAATGTGATATGGAATCATTACTATAGACCATCAGAATTCAATCATAAAATGAACAGGGGTGGATGCCTCATCCTGTAATATACTATGGGTGTGTACCCCACCAAATTCCCTACAATAGGGCTGCTCACATGATTCCCTTATCACCCACTGTGGGGTGCTGCCCTATACTGTGGTGCCAGTCTTATTAGACCCATGTCACCACGTCATGGTACAGGAGAAAGTAGAAAAAGGTTCCCATACAGGCGCTGTATACTTCATTGTGCCAGAAAGAATTCCTTATTTTGTGCCATCATATTCTGCAGCACTTTGTCAGTCACTGTCCCATATAGGGCTCACAATCTATGTTCCCTATCAGTATGTCTGGAGTGTGGGGGCTAACCCACTCAAACCCATGGAGAACATATAAACTCCTTGCAGATGTCTTTTGGTCAGATTCCACCCCAAGGCTGCAGCGCTGCACTCACCCACCATACTGCCATGGAAATCGGTCCATGGTCTGAGACTAAACATTTGTAATCCTTGTTCAGATTTTTTTTTTTTTATTAAAGTCGCTTTATTCATCAAACTTCTCAAAGCAGGGGCCACTGAAATGTAGCAGGGTTCAGCACACAGTCAGCTCTGCTGCATCTCAGGTGTAGCAGAACTGTGCGTTCAACTCTGCTACATCTGAGATCGGACCACGATGTGGACCAATCTTAGACTCCGCCTCCTCACAGATGAGCCTCCGGCAGAAACAATGTTGATTGGCCGAATGCTGTACACTGTATGGCATTCAGCCAATCAATGCTGGTCAATGCATTCCTATGGGAAAAAGTCAGCTCCCGCATATCGCAAGCTGACAGGGATAACAACGAGATAGTGGCGTAATACAGGGACTTGGGCATGTTAGATGCCCCCAGACATGCTTCCCCTGCTGTCCCAGTTGAATTCCAGAAGTGTTGGCATCATTTGCTGAGGTGTCATAGTGGACTTGGTGACTCTCCTGAGTCGAATAGTGGTTTCCCCTGAAACAAAGCTTTTTTCCCCATGGGATTTAATATTCGTTCGAATAGTCGAATATTGAGGGGCTATTCTAAACGAATATCGAATCTGTTCGCTTATCTCTAATAATAATCATTTTATTTTGAAATCAGAGTCGGTAACTCTCTTCCAACTTCCTCCAAAACTGGCCCTGACTCTCATTCCACAGCCCTAGAATTCAGATCAAGATGCATTTATAAGGGATATGGAAAATGAACATTTAGGGTAAGAAAAACTCCTATAAATGGAATGCAATAATGAAAATTCCACAATCACATTCCAAAATTTAATTTTTCTATTCAGTAACCATGGAACGAGAAGTGGCCACCACACATCCAGCTCTCTGGGAGTTCAGCAGGATTCAGGCATATCATAGGCCCTGTAATTCAAGGTGATAGTTTGGCTCCATCCTACAGTCCGTCTTCCTTCTAGTTCAACTTCAAGTAGCTATAATTCGGGGCTGTGGGACATCAATACTAACTCCTTCCAACACTGAGAATTGAGGAACTGAGCTGACTCTTGAATCCGAGTGAACTCTCTGATGTCTCACAAGGTCTGACTTCTGAATAAAACATTTCCCACAATCCATACATGTAAAAGGCTTCTCTCCTGTGTGAATTCTCTGATGTACCTCGAGCTGGCTTTTACTTGTAAAGCATTTCCCACAACCAGGACATGCAAACGGCTTCTCGCCTCTGTGAATTCTCTGATGTCGAATTAGGTTCGATTTTTTGGAAAAACATTTCCCGCATTCCAAACACATAAATGGATTCTCCCCTGTGTGAATTCTCTGATGTTGGGCAAGATTTGATCTCTGAGTAAAACGTTTCCCACAATCTGAACATGCGAATGGTTTCTCCCCCGTGTGAATTCTCAGATGTTCTACGAGAACGGATTTCTTTGCGAAAGATTTCATACATTCCAAACACTGAAAGGTTTTATATCCTCTATGATCAGTACTTTGTGCCACGATGTGGGATGTATCAGGGGGCTCTTCATGGTCCCAGAGTTCAGGTAGTGCATCTGAAGCGGGAAGTTCTTGGGGTATATTTTGGGGAATGGGTAGTTCACTTGGAGAATATTGTGTAATATCTTTATCTTCTATTTTAAAGTTTAACGGTGTAAAAAGATCACTCTCCGAGTTCTTGTAGGAGCCGTCTGTGAGGAAGAAGAGCAAATCTATTATCTAGTGGCTTCCAAGACGATATCATATACAACTTTCCTAGCATAAGGATTCCTGTACTATAATCGGCTGCTCTCCAGGGCGATATCAGGGTGAAGTTGTCTAATATTCCCCCTGCACTGACTACAAATTTTGCAGGAGGTTTAGATGCAGAAGACCACATCATGGACACTTTGTGAGAGCGAACTCTCCAGTGATCAGCAGCTTAGACAGTTCAGCACATACAAGCTGTACACTTCCTGGCTAAGACTCATTCTGACACAAATACATTTGGCCTGTAAGGTATACTGACATGGTTTCCTTCTTAGAAAATTCCTTAGATAACCGTAAATTACCAGCTTAGGCAGCAGGACACATTAGGCAATATGGTGGCATCATCAGGGTAGGATATAAGAGCATGCGCAGCATTTATACTTCTCCAGAAGCCAGTGACGTGATGGTGGTCACTCCATTTTACAGAAGGTAGAGACCATAGGGGTCTGACCGTTGACGCCCACACCAGTCAGCAGCCAGGAGTTTACCAAGTCCCCTGTGTGCGTACGTGACCACTGCTCCAATCACTGCTATAGAAGTGACAGAGGACTGTACTCAGCTCTTTCTTTTAGGTCCATGGAAGTAATTGGAGTGATGGTCACACATGTGCACTACCATTTCATTCACACAGGGGACATCTGATCCTGTGATAGTTGTGAGTGCTCAAAAATCATACAGTTATCATGTAACCTGTCTATAGATGATAAATGTCTATGGGAAAAACATTTTAAGAAACCTCTCAAGTCAACTGAACCTTGTGTAGATACAAGCCTGGACCAGGAGGTCATAACTGCTGGTTCTGTGTTAGTATTAAAGGATAGTTGTATGGAAACGTCATGTATGTGAGGCTGACAATCCCCATCTTCTATACCTTAGAAAAACCATATGTGTGAGGCTGGACATGAAGATAAATAAAGAGCAGGGTCCGCATGGGGCATCTTGTAGTAGCGTCTCATGTCTATCTCAACAGGTGAGTACTCACCCTGACTGATGTTGACAGGAGTTTCCTCCTCCTTACACCGATCGTCATCCCTCATATATATCTCTTCTTCGTCTTCTGCTATGACTTCAACTTTAATATTGATCAGATCTTCATCCTGATTCAATAAGTGATTAAATAAGAAACTGTGTACACTAGTAGGAGCCAACATCAATCTAGAGGATCTGTAGAGACCACAGCTCTATATACCTGGTGATCCAAAGGAACCTTGTAATCTTCATCAGGACAGTCCTGTGAATAAAAAGAGCTTGGGCGTCTCTCTGGTACATTCTCCTTAATGGATCCATCTGTAGGAGACCCAGACACAGCGAGTGAATATATGTGACTGTATGTAAAAAGGAAGCAGTGTTAAAGGAGTTTTACAAGAGTTACAAGTTGATGACCTATCCTGAGGACACCAACATGTCAGCTGTTTGAAGAGGCCATGGCATTGGGATGAGCTCCTTCACCTCTTTACTGAATACCAAGCACAGTTCCATACATTGTATAAGGGTTGTGCTTGGTATTGCAGTTCAGCCCTAGTTACTTGAATGGGACAGAGCTGCAAACATCACAGTCCTGTGATGTTAAAGTGGCACTCGCTAAGCACTGCTTCAACTCTGAACAGCTGATCTCTGGGGGTCCTGGGTATTGGACCTAAACAGATGAGATATTGGTGACCCATCCTATGTATAGGTCATAAATTAGTAATTCCAAGAAAACTCTTCACAGTCACATTAAAATGACAAAAACCCTCCAGAAAATGGTTTTATTGCACATTTTGAATATAGCTGGCACATAACTTTAGTGATCGAACATATTTTAGCCTTAAACCAGTAACATTTAACCCTCTTTACATTCCTGCTTTCATAACTTTTTCCATTTTATTTTAATGTCACAAGTAGACATTACAAGTAGAGATGAGCGAACAGCGTTCGATCGAATAGCTATTCGATCGAATATCAGGCTGTTCGTGATATTCGATTCCAATCGAATACCACACTGCAAACACAGTAAAAATTTGTATCCCCTCCCACCTTCCCTGGCGCTTTTTTTATACCAATAACTGTGCAGGGGAGGTGGGACAGGAACTACGACAATGGAGGCATCGAAAATAATCAGAAAAAGTAATTGGCTGGCTAAATCAGGTGACCTCCACTTTATACGAATAGTGGATTTCAGATCTGGGTCATATGAGACTGTGAACTATGTGACTGTGAGACAGGGATAGATGTACTGGCAGGGTTAGCTAGGAATTAGCTTTATTTAGGTAGGAATCTTACTCAAACAGCTCTTTGGGGCTCTATATACCTTCCTTGCCAGCCCGAGATACATGCAAGAGTACGGTCAGTGCATTCCTATGGGAAAAAGTCAGCTCCCGCATACCGCAAGCTGCCAGCGATCCCGACTAGCATATGGTGCGCTGCCACGATGTGTTTGCATTGAACTTACTCTCGCATTTAGCTCGGGCTGGCAAGGTCTCATCACTTTCAAACTTCACCTGCAAGCACATCTCGTGGCAGCCCATTATATGCTAGTCGGGATTCTTGGCAGCTTGCGTTATGTGGGAGCTGATTATTTCTCATAGGAATGCATTGACCATCGTTGATTGGCCAAATGTACAGCATTCAGCCAATCAACGCTGGTTCTGCCGGAGGCTCGTCTGTGAGGGGGCGTTATCTAAGACTGGTCCACAGCAGTCACCATTGTGGTCCGATCTCAGGTGTAGCAGAGTTGAGCACACAGCTCTGCTACATCTCAGGTAGATACTGAAGCAGAAATGAGAGGGACTATTTAAGGGTTACCCGCAAAAACCTAGTGAAAGTCTTCTCTTACCTAGTAATGTGAGTGGCTTGTGGTTCTCTGAGGCTTCTCTGTAGGATTCTTTATCTTCTTCTAAGTACTCCTGAAAGGGAGAAATAAATCATGACATCTTCACCTTGACATGCTCATAGGCAATAGAAACACCGCGATATGTTCATCATGTCCCAGCCACGCTCACCTCTCCAGTCAGCAGCTCGATGATCTGGTGGGTTAAATCTAAAATCTTCTGCTCATTGGGTTGGGATTCTGGGTTCGGACTTTGGATATTTCCCCATTCTTCAGATGTATGCAGATTGTTGTTGGGTGTTTTGCTTTCACCAGATGTCTTCTTCACTACCATGTAATCCTGTATATAAAAAGAGACACTAATAAATCTAAATGGTGCCTTGTGGTTCAGTAGGCCCAAAATAAGTTAGGACAAAGTGACCCAGGGGCAATAGGTGAATATCCGCACCTTAGGAGATTGTGTAGACAGACAACTCTGGTGAAGGTGTGTAACGGTAGAATCCTTGGAGGGCACAACTGCTGCTCCTTCCCTAGGCTGAAGACATATGTCTGGTAGCTAGAGGTAAGTATAGGGTAAAGAAGAAGAGAATCGGGAACAGCGGGACTGGACTGATCAGGGATTAGAGGCTCACTCTCTGAAGTAGTGTTCTTGTATCTGAAGGGTGTGGGGTGGTGAGTGACTTACTACTCACCTCTACTACAGGTTCAGAGAATGACGCTCTGTTATCAGTCCAGCAGCTCCCGCTAGTCCCTATTCTCCCATCCATTACTCTTCATGTAATCTCAGATAGACTAGATCAGGGGTCCCCAACCGCCAGTCTGCGGACCAGTACCGGGCTGCTGGGCATGTTGCACTGGTCTGCGTACTGGCGGCGAGGAGTCAGCAGCTGCTGTGGAGCCAAGGAGTGCCCGGGGTTGGGCCAGGACCCGCCAGCCGGCTCCACAACACTGACGCTTGGTTGTTGCTCATCGGGATAAGGTGAGCAAAGTGCGGGGTTGAGCTGGGACCTGCTGTATGTCCGGGATTCTAGTACTATGCAGGACATGCAGCGGGTCTTGGCTCCACCCCGCACTCACCTACCAAACTTTGGGCAACTACATTACACGTCACTTGTACTGTATACCATACCAGGCCATACCATCACTTTCAGGACTCCTCTAAAGGGCAAAGGTCACACCAAATATTGATGGGATTTACATTCCTCATTTTTTCATTTTAATTGCTAAAAATAAACTATTAACACTTCTATTTCTGAAAGCATTTGTACCACACCTGTCTAGTACAGCACTGTATATATATATTTTTACATCATATATCATAGAAACGTTAGATTAGAGCTCCAGTTAGTAGCGACTCCTTTCTCTTCCCTCTAGTAGTAACATGGTGTCTCTCTCAAACTCACTTCCCTAGTGGTCACAGCTGCTACCTGCACCCGACTACTTGGCATCTATGAAGCTGCTATATGTTGGTACGTCTTCTCCTCTGTATAGAATAGGGCAGTAGACTCCTGACACCACTCACCTCTCCAGTAAGCAGGTAGATAATTTCCAAGGTAAGTTTTAAAATCTTGTTGGCCATTATTTTCCTGTCCTTATCCATCCCCAGTGTCCATCAAAATCCAGACAATTATCTTGTGATGATGGCTATGATGGACGCCAACTGGTGGAGATCTCAACTGCTGGGACCTGAATGGAAAGAAAGAAAAATGATGAAAAAAATGTCTGTAGTGAAGTAGAGCAATGAATGCTTGTATAGAGCCTTCTATATCACCTTGTAACAAGTAGCGCTAATGCCATTGCACTTTACATACACATTTTAATATACACAATCTATACACACTTCTCATACACCACACACATACACACTTATATATACAGTATAGTAACATACTTTACATACAATAGGAGACACTGGCACTATCCTCTACATAGACTATAGTGTAGGACTTTTCTCTCCATCAATTCTCATCGGTTTCTATGGTGGAATTTCCAGCTGTACAACATACAGATTATTAAACGGGACCATTACAAAGTACAATTTGTCCCACAAAAATTAAGCTCTCGTATGGCTCTGTTAATAGTATAATCAAAAAGTTATGGCTTTTGGAAAGATGATGAGTGAAAAATGAAAATTATAAAAGGCAGCGGTGGGAAGGGGTTATATAGACACTTTATATACATACGTACTAATAGATACAGTGCATACACACACTTTACATTTACACTAATATAGTTTATACACTCAGTGTCAGACTGAAGGACCTAGGACCAGAGGAGCTTGTTCTGGGGGCTCACCCAAAGTCTACCTGCTAATAGCCTCTGTCACTGACATCTTACATATGTGCTGACTACCCAGCATTACTGACTAATATATACAGTGTATACACACATTACATACACACTGATGTATACAGTATATACACACGTTACACATACACTTATATATATAATATAAACACATTACATACGCACTAATATATATATAGTATATACACACGTTACATACACACTGATATATACAGTATATACACACGTTACACATACACTTATATATACAGTAAATACACACATTACATACACACTTATATATACAGTATATACACATAAATAGAAGGGTAGATACAAGGCGCACTAACTTCTCTGTAAACGTCAGATCCCAGTGTGTACAGGACCTTTGATGATGTGATGGTCATGTGATCAGTGACATGAGGGGAGGAGTAAGGAGAGGAGACGTCGCTTGTGATGGGAATTTCTGCTCTTTGTATTGGGTTCGATCATTCGGCTCCGAAGACATAAAAGAGCTGACTCTTCTGGCTTCCATACAGCTCCCTATTGAAATCCCTTTGTAATAGTCTTCTGAGCTCTGCAGAGCAAGAAAACCAGTAACGAGACTCGTCTCTCAGGCCAGGTTCACACTAGTGCTCGCTATGCGATCAGCATTTCCGCTTGCTGTGCGTTCTCTGCATTTTTCCGCTGGTAACCGCTTTTTGTGTGGCCTAGCTTTCTGTTTTTTGAGTCCCCAAGCAGACCTGAAAGTTGGTGTGAACTTAGTGTCAGCCATATCTATGGCACCTCCTTCATCCAACACTTGTGTGTAATAGAAATCAATAAGATTAGTCTGATGGGATCTGCCCTAAGTGTAGCCAGGCACTTCTGTATCCAGCGAGTCGTAGTCTTTTGGGTGGTCAGTTCGCCCTTTACAGGAAGGTGTCCATTGTTTTTACTACTACTGAGGACAAGCTTACGGTTCTGTAGTTCAGAACTTCTTTTCTATTACCATTTTTTTAACAATATATTTTTATTGGTTTTAAAGTCCATAAAATAAATGGAGAACTTACAAACTACAGAACAAGAGTTTGCAACACTGCATATAAATATTCGCTATTCTAAAGGGTGACAAGAAAGTAAATCCCTACTCTGTAAAGCTGGGTTCACACTAGCGTTGGTGTCCAACAGCTAGTGTCCAATGCTAATGTCCACGCATGATTTTAGTGTCGGACAATAGCTGTGTCCGTTTACAATTTGCATTATTTTTAATGGGACATCATGTAGTGTCCTTTAGTGTCCGTGTCTGTCCTTAAGTGTCCGATTACAAAGATGTCCGATTCTTCAAGCCGACAACTAAATCCACATATTTTTCTCTCAGTAGCAAAATCATTGTTGCGTGCTGTTATGAAGGACAATTTATTCTTGCAAACATTAAAGGGATTCTACCACTAAAACACATTTTTTTCTAGTTAACACGTCGGAATAGCCTTTAGAAAGGCTATTCGTCTCCTACCTTTGGATGGGCTCTCCGCCGCGCCATTCGTTCAAAATACTGGTTTGTACCGGTATGCTAATGAGTTCTCTCGCAGCGATGGGGGCGTCCCCATTGCAGCTCGAAAACCGACCGCAGCGCCGCCTCTATGGTCTTCTGTATCCTCCCCTTGCTTCTTCAGTGTCCTGTCGGAGGCCTGCGCAGTACGCTTTGTTCGGCGAAGATTGCCGAACGTACTGCGCATGCGCGAAATCCATAGTGCGGTCACTGCAATTTCGCGCATGCACAGTACGTTCGGTAATCTTCGCCGAACAGAGAGTACTGTGCAGGCCTCCGACAGGACGCTGAAGAAGCAAGGGGAGGATACAGAAGACCATAGAGGCGGCGCTGCGGTCGGTTTTCGAGCTGCAATGGGGACGCCCCCATCGCTGCGAGAGAACTCATTAGCATACCGGTACAAACCAGTATTTTGAACGAATGGCGCGGCGGAGAGCCCATCCAAAGGTAGGAGACGAATAGCCTTTCTAAAGGCTATTCCGACGTGTTAACTAGAAAAAAATGTGTTTTAGTGGTAGAATCCCTTTAAGCTCTGATATGCCTCCGAGAACAGAAAACTAAAAATGTTATGGGGTTTGGAAGGAGAGGAGTCAAAAATGAAAATTGATAAATGTCACCAGCAGGAAGGAGTTAATGGATGTAGGGAGATCTGTGGGGAAGACCCCCGACAGGTCCTGTGAGATCTATCATGTGACCACTGGCATGGCTTGCTGATTAGGAGGCGGCTGCCTGTAGCCATTAGCTGGAGCTAGGTGGCCGTCTCCTTGACCAATAAATCTATAATTAGGCCATAAACCTTGCTGATCACGTGACTATGACATCATCAAAGCAGGTCCTGTAGCCACTGTACTGTTATCCTGTACACATTACTGATCACATGACAGTGACATCATCACAGGTCCTTAACTCCTCACAGTGAAAATATCTACCACTGATCTCCACATATGTGATTGGTCCTGTAGACGTAACCTCTGCTGCTACAGATTCCTGGTCAGGGCATGTCTGCTCTATTGTATTGTATTGTGCATGTGTAAGAAGGCTGAGGTCATGTGACTGACTCATCTCCTCAGGACTGGTCTATTAGTTTGTCTTAAAGGGATGTTGTCAGCTGAGTGTCTGGGGCTCCAGTAATCTTCTGATGGCCTAAACCACCCAGAGTAACCTATCCTAAGGTCATTCATTGTCATACATGGAGAACCCGCCTTAGTGACCATGTATTGTAGTATGGATGTCACATATACATGCACAGTCCTTAGCTATGTATGGCTTGTATGACGCTCCTATATATGGCTTGTATGGCACTCCTATGTATGGTTTATATGGCTTGTATGGCACTCCTATGTATGCCTTGTATGGTGCTCCTTTGTATGGCACTCCTAGGTATGGCTTGTATGGCACTCCTAGGTATGGCTTGTATGGCACTCCTATGTATGGCTTGTATGGCACTCCTATGTATGGCTTGTATGGCACTCCTAGGTATGGCTTGTATGGCACTCCTATTTATGGCTTGTATGACGCTCCTATGTATGGCTTATATGGCACTCCTATGTATGCCAAGGCATTCCTATGTATGGCTTGTATGGTGCTCCTATGTATGGCTTGTATGGTGCTCCTTTGTATGGCACTCCTATGTATGGTTTATATGGCAATCCTGCTGCTTTACTTTGTATCCCTCATGGGTTCCCTTTAAGTCCAGTCGATCTTGGGAATTCATCTTTAATATGGCAGAATGTAAGCTGCGGGTGGAGCCGTAACATAACAGGCACCAATGGAGCCCATGGATTATAATGGAGTTTTGGTTCTTGTCATGTAGCTGGATGACATAAAGCAGGATGCTGTGCTATTTGTATTTGTGATTTTCGGCAGAATCTCCAGTGGAGACTCCTTATGGAACCTATAACACAGATATAAACGTAACCTTAGGATTCCTTCTCTTTCCAGGTCCCTGCACTGTATGGTCCTGGTAGTTGATGCATTCCTTACAAGACAGCTAACAGTTTTCTGACTGGTCCATCAGCACGGGATAAGGATACATATAAGATGGCCAATGAAATATTAAATCTTACGCTGGAGATCATCTATCTGATTACTGGAAAGGTGAGGACGTCTGTATCTTATGTCACATGTGACATGACTTGGAATGTGAGATATTCTGGGAATTTATCCACTGATATTTATAAAGATCTCTTTCATGTGCAGAAGTATACAGTAGTGGAAACTTCTAGTGAGTGTATGACCCCCAGCAACAGTGCCCATGTGTCAGAAGGATGGGGAGACACCAAGAGTCCTATTATAAAGCCTTCATCTAATTCACTGATATATGACAAAAACAATGAGCAGAAAATCCTGGACCTGACCAAGAAGATCATAGAGCTGCTGACTGGAGAGGTGAGCGCTGCTGGGAATGCTGGGACATCAGAGAGTAACGTAAGGGATGACGTGTCTGGTGATGACTGTATCATTGTGTTGTCAGGTTCATATAAGGTGTCAGGATGTCGCTGTCTATTTCTCCATGGAGGAGTGGGAGTATATAGAAGGACACAAGGACGTCATGATGGAAAATCATGAGACTTTTATATCACCAGGTAAGAAGAGACTTTAGCTTTTTAGAAAACCCATTTTTACATCCTATTAGTGAACTGAATGTTAAGAGGGGGAATCCTCTTAAAGATCCTCGTATTTTGAGCAATTATAACAAGTGTCCCTCACTTTGGAGGAAATGTCTTGTTCTGCATTACACAGACAACTATTCATTTAGATGGGTACTATGTAATGCAGAACGACCCCTGTGATGGCGCTGCAAGGAAATAAAGTATAGCCAGTGTTCCCTATAAATTGCAGCCGATAGCTAGGGATTTCAATAAGGGATTCATTGTGCTCTGTTTCTTCTCAAGTAACCTTTTCACTTTCTAACCAGTAGGGATAGCAAAAAGACTGTGGCTTTTAAGGCAAGTAAATAAAAAACATGTGTTTGTCAATGTGTGTGTTTCCTGTAGATGGATCCAGTAAGCAATGTCCCAGCCCACTCTGTTTCCAGGATTGTCCTGAGATAAAGCAGATTTGTCAGGTAAATGGTACAGCGATTTTACCAAATACTTTATATGATCTGTAGAGGAGACTTCATTCTGCCTTGAACACTGTATTATATTATAGTAGAGCAGATTGCTGAATAGAACTGCTTATAGCCAAAAGATTTGGAGGTTGCTGGCAGCCACTGATCCTGCTCCATTTAATGTACCTACATGTTATGAAGGAGTCTTGGTATTGTGGAGATATCAGCTACGATGGCCAGTGTAAAAAGTTGTTAGCTGGCAAAAATGAATACTGTTGCCATTGAATTTTTTTATGTTGATCTTTGTTTTTGACTAAAATTCTCTATCTGTCCCTTGAATTGTATATTATCTATTTCACTTGTTAAAATAGGTTACAAATCTGACTAAAATTAAAGCTGAAGATATCAGAAAAGGGAAAAACACAAATGTTTTTTGTGATCAGCAATGGAAGGAGGAGGAAATTCCTATAGATATCAGCCCGGGTGAGTAGCAAAACAAAAAATAAATAAATAATTTATAATATATATATATTTTTTTATATATATATATATATATATATATATATACAGTCCTATGAAAAAGTTTGGGCACCCCTATTAATCTTAATCATTTTTAGTTCTAAATATTTTGGTGTTTGCAGCAGCCATTTCAGTTTTATATATCTAATAACTGATGGACACAGTAATATTTCAGGATTGAAATGAGGTTTATTGTACTAACAGAAAATGTGCAATATGCATTAAACCAAAATTTGACCAGTGCAAAAGTATGGGCACCTCAACAGAAAAGTGACATTAATATTTAGTAGCTCCTCCTTTTGCAAAGATAACAGCCTCTAGTCGCTTCCTGATTTTAATGAAATGACTGGACTTACAACAACAAGGGATGGAGGATAAATATATGTATGATAAATACTATATATATATATATATATATATATATATATACAGTCCTATGAAAAAGTTTGGGCACCCCTATTAATTTTAATCATTTTTAGTTCTAAATATTTTGGTGTTTGCAGCAGCCATTTCAGTTTGATATATCTAATAACTGATGGACACAGTAATATTTCAGTGAAATCTTTGGGTGACGATGAATAGTAATGGTGGTCACCAGACCCCTGTACTCCTGATAGCACTTATTACACATATATACTAAAGTGTTATAAAATATAGATTATCTTTGTGTTTTCTTTTTTAATAGGTGGCTCAGATGGACCTCTTCTTATACCTCAAGGTTTCAATGCGACGTTTAGCGATATTATCCAAGATACTTCTGGAGAAAACTCCACTAGAACAAAACTACCCTCATTCCCTGACAGCAGAGACCAGCCAGCCGAATCCGAGCAACCGAGCAAATCTAATGTAATGCACAAAAGAAATCAGAAACGATTTTTATGTACAGAATGTTTGAAAACTTTCACAAGAAATCTAGAACTTCAGAAACATCAGAGAATTCACACTGGGGAGAGACCGTTTTCGTGTTTAGAATGCAGTAAATGTTTTATTCAGAAATCCCATCTAGTTCAACATCAGAAAATTCACACCGGAGAGAGGCCATTTTCATGTACTGTATGTGGAAAATGTTTTATCCATAAAGCGGGTCTGGTTGAACATGAGAGAATACACACAGCAAAAAAGTCTTTTTATTGCCAAGAATGTTGTAAGTATTTTTCACAGAAATCCTATCTAACTCGACATCGGCGAATTCACACGGGAGAGAAGCTATTTTTATGTTTGGAATGTGGGAAACGTTTTACCCAGAGGCTGGGTCTAATTGAACATCAGAGAATTCACACAGGAGAGAAGCCATTTTCTTGTTCTCATTGTGGAAAAGATTTTACAACTAACTCAAATCTTCTTAAGCATCAGAGAAGACATGTAGAGAAATCGTAAAGGAGAGAAGCCATCTTCATGTCCAAATCTTTAATTTCAAGTCTCTCTAATCATCTGAGAATTAATATTGGGGAGAAGAAAACACCTTTCTGTGGAAACTATCACAACCAAATTGAATCTTGTTGTACATATTTGGAATGTGGGAAATCCTGTTCAATGTCCAATAATATAAAAAGTACAAGAGCCATATTTTGGGTGATTCCCCAGTGTGCGAAGCTCCACTGTAGTAGGAGCTTCAGTATAGCTAAAAATATAGGCTCATCAATGAAGTCTCTGAGGCATCATCAGATGTTGGCGTCTGCTACAGGTGCAGATCCAGCTGGGAGAAGTCATTTATTCTATAACTTTATTTACTCTGTGCTGTCTCTTACATACATGAATGAGGCTAAGAAAGAATAAAGCATTCAGATGACATTTACCCTTCCAAGCAATCCAAACAAATATGTGACATGTCCGTCTTCTTACATCAGATAGACTGCCATCTGGAAATCAATAAAAGAGGAATAAGGAGTTCTTTTCCAGCTCACAGTATTAATGGCCTATCTTTATGTTGAGGATAATAATTCTGCCGCACACACGTTTGTTTGTGTGAAAAAATGAAAAGAATTTTAATTTGTGACTTCAACCCAAATACAATAATTAACACGCCATGCATTAGGGAGGTAATGGTACACAAGCTGAGCTGTAGATCAATAGTAGTGAACGTTTTGGTCAGACATCATCAAATTAGATCTACAAGGTAATGTACAAAATAGAAATAAATGGAGTCCGCGGTTTGCGTTCCACGGTTAAATGCAGATATTAGCATGCCACATCCACCAACTATACACAGTGTGTAGAGAGAAGATACCTCCTACACTTCTCCTACAAAGGGCACAAAACCAACAAGTGGAAGAAATGAGGAGAACTAACGGCACTGCTGGAATGAAGAACCCCCAGCCACCCTAGAAGAGTACCAGGAGCTAATTGAGAACCTAAGGAAGGAGGGGAGCGTCAAGCACTAAAAGATGTTTTAACTACCAGGAAGTCAGCTGAAAGTAATCTCTGAAGTTGACCTTTTTGTTTTTTAGCAGCAATATATCAACTATAACTAGCCCCAACGCGTATATCTAGGTCCTGGCACCTATAACTAGCCCTAAGACCTATAACTAGCCCCAAAGACTATAGCTAGGTCCTGGTGCCTATAACTAGCCCTGACACCTATAACTAGTCCCAACGCCTATAGCTAGGTCCTGGTGCCTATAACTAGCCCTATTGCCTATAACTAGCCCCAACGCCTAAAACTAGCACTAACCTCCTGACTAGATTGTGTTTCTTCTAAATTAATACAGAAATGACACCCACTAAAAACTTCTGAAGAAAGAAAAATTGGAATGGAGGAGAGGGGGTTATACGTGTTGTTTATTCAGACTAAGGGAAAGAGAATTTACCGTGAGTAGAAACTTCACTTTCCTCGACGTCCTACAACAGCATCTGTGGGATAAATCAATTAACCACTTGGGGAAGGAGGAAAACGTGGATTATATAACCACTCTTCCAAAGGCTGATTCTTCTGTTCCCAGAATGTCCAACATGTAATGTGTAATGAAGTTATGGGAAGAGGACCAGGAGACTGTTCTACAGATGTGGTCCATAGAGAGAGAACCTCTTTCTGCCCAAGAAGACGACATAGCTCAGGCTTTAATAACCTCATGTACCGGAAGCTGGGCTTCTTCATACAATACAGTGATTGTCTCTCTAATCCAGTGGTTCTCAACCTTTCTAATGCCGTGACCCTGCAATACAGTTCCTCATGTTGCGGTGACCCCATTCAGTTTGGAACACACGTCCATAACGGCGTGTGTTCCAGCTGAATAGCGCTGCTGCAGACAGTAGTGCGGCTTCTCAATGGCTAAAGCCATCAGAAATATGTATTTTCTGATGGCTTTAGGCATACCTCCCAACTTTTGAAGATTAGCAAGAGGGAGAAAATATACCGTGTGCGCAGCGCCCCGTGGCGAATTTAGCTCCGCCCGCTTTTATGTTGACTCCGCCCATTCATTTTTCATGTGCTCCCACACAGTATAATCCTTTAATCGCCTGTGTTTTCAACTCATCGGCGTCCTCCGGGCGCTGATCAGTTGAAACCGGGACATACCTCCCACCGACCGGGACGGTTGGGAGGTATGTGGCGACCCCTGTGTTTTGGTCGTTCGACCCCCGCCGGGGTCGCGACCCACAGGTTGAGAACCGCTGCTCTAATCCATTTAGAGATGGAGGATCTAGATAACTTGAGTCCCTTGTTAGTACTAACAAATTAAATAAAAAGCCGCTTCTTCTGCCTAAACTTTGGAGTCCAGTTGACCGAGATCTTTAAAGCCCTACCCACATCTAATAAATGAAGACTCTCCTCCTGCCCCGAAGAATATTCTGGATGGAAAAATGGCAGTTAAAGTAGTTGATTTGCATTGTGGACTGATGGGACTTTGGGAGAAAAGGATGGTAAGGTCCTCAGAAAGACTTTCCTTCAGAAATATTAGATCCGGATCAATTGCTGTAGATGCTTGAAGGTCACTCACTCTCTTGCCAGATGTAATGGCCACTAGGAAACATGTCTTGAGTGATAGGAATTTCACATCTACCTCCTCTAGTGGTTTAAAAGGACCTCTACACAACTGAGACGGTACTATACATAAGTCCCTGGGATACAACTAGTGAAGCAACAGAACTAAGAATCGTTTGGTATTCACTGGTCTTCTGGAATTCCATCCATTACCATTTTGGGATACAAGAACGGGCTACTAAAATAAAGAATCTGAGAAAGGAGTGCTTGTGATACTCACCAGAGACTCACTGCGATGGAGTAGGAACTTAACAGGGCCAAGCTGGTCTGAGGTCTTTGTGACCTCACACCAGCTTGATGGATGTCTCACTTCACTCCATCTCAAAACCAAGAAATCTGAGGCATCATCCCCATCTTCACAGCACCAGTATACGGGCTCAATCTGAGGGATGGATCTTGTTGACACCTTGTACCAGTGGGAGAGTTTTTTTGTAGCTGGGTTCCTGGTAGCCAGAGCTAATCGAAGTCTCATGTGTCAATCTGAATACGTGTTCACACTGTGGCTGCATGAGGATTAAGCCAAGGTTGGCGTCTTACTTCAGTATAAATGGGGGAGAACAGTCAGGCGGATCAAGTAGAAGTTTATAGATTGCTGAGAGGGACTGATGGACAAGACCTGCTCCAGAGAATGGTTACTCCAAGGGTACGTGGCCATTGAAAAGTCAGACAACCAAAGCAACAAGTGTAGGAAGTGTTGTAGTTAAGTTTTACACAAGGGGAGTGAGATCTCCTAAGGAGGACAAATCCATCTTGCTTCTAGTCAGTTTCCTCAGGCATCTATGAAACTCTGAAAGTCCTCGCTCGTAACTAACAACAGAAAATCCGATCAGAGACAGAGATTTACAGTCCCTTCATAGTGGATGCGATTCTGGCCAATCCCATCCACAAATTGTAAAAAAAAAATATGCTGCAATTTCAAAAACTATTGTGTTTTTTTGTAAATCGCAGCATGTCCATTACCCCTACAAACACACTGGCGTTTTCCATTTAGGTATAATTGAAGCAGAAAATTCTCCTCTGTGGACTTTCTGTAAAAATCACTGTTGGAAAAACTGCAATACGTTTGTCACAGTTTTTCCCACAGCGCTTTTTTACTGTGGCTCGCTTCGTGGGGCCTTAGCCTAACATAGTTTTTATACAGCGATGTGAATGCCTTAAAAAAAACCTTTAAAAATAGAAATTTTTCATTTTTTTCCCTGTTATTCCCCCAATCAAAAAAAAAAAAAAAAGTATTTAGTACATTATATGCAGCCACACAATACAAGGCCCTACAGAGCTACAGAGAAGTAAAATTGAAAGCGTTATGAAAGCTGGAACACAGAGGTAAGGTTAAATGTTATTGAATTAAGTCACTAAAGGGTTACAATGCACATAAGGCATCAGCTGTATGCGCTAGCTATACAGTATATACTTCTGTCATACAAAAAAAGGCAGATCGTACATAAACCCACAAACACCATACACAGTGGCAGCACTACCGCTGGGCCCCTGATGCTTCGGACACCTCTATGATGCAGTGTGTACAGCGGCAGTCATAGGCAAGGGGGTGGAGCAACAGGCAGTAGGTGTACCCTGCCTGTCTGAGCTCAGTCCCAAGGCGAGTGCAGGGGGCAGGTGAGTGGATGGTTTAGAACAAGTCACTTCCACAGTGATGTTTCATTTACAGCTCACGGTCCTTACTAACGAAACATCACAGATGTGGTCTCATGACATGGTATAACTATACATAAAGTGAATTCTACCACTATGTACATATGCAATCCATAGGAAAACACCATGTAGAATATATAATAGATTTAACCTATTAATAAAAAGGAGATGTATTGGTTACACAGAGAAAATAAAAATGTGAATGTGAACATTCAAGAAAAACCCTATTTGTATTCTTTATCCCAGAAATCCGAGGGCTGCACGGCTAAAAGGTCTCATTACAGTACAAAATGCTGCTAAACTTATACCTTCTAAAACCCTAAAAATAGGTTACAGAGAAATAGATTAGTCAGTAATAAACTGATCATGTGCCACGTAACACTCCGGGCTAAGAAGTCTCAGGCATCAAGAAAGTAGAAATTGGATCCCACAGAGCCACAAAGAGGTCGAAGAAATACAAGGAATTGAACAAAGGGATTGTACATTCTAAGACTCCACCACTAAGAATCTCTTCACCGGTTTTTAAGATCCCTTAAGAAGAGAAATGTCACAAAGCAGGGAACATTTAAGAGTTTGTATTTTATTACACGAATCCTTTTTTACAGATAGAAAAGCTGGAGTAAGATAAAACATTGTCACTTCCTACCAAGGTGAGTGAGAACATTATGGCCTCCCCAAAGTATATTCAACTGCTACCACCTCATTACAGAGCACGACATACCTCTGTTATGTCACTTTTATTGATTTGGTGAAAAACTTATGCAAATGAGGCTGATGGTGCACTGGGGGCGGGCCTTCAGTCCTGGAAGCTCTTGCTGGTTATGAAGGATGGAGATGTGATAGCGGTGGTAAGACCAACTCCCATTGCACAGGGTGGCACAGGCAGAAAATGGTAGGGGTGTGAGTGGAAACTGCAGTGCTCCAGGACGCTTAAGCCCCACCCCTAGTGCACCAGCTGCCTCATTTGCATAAGACTGCAACATTGTTTGAATGTACTTGGTGTAAACTCACTTTAAAAAGTATCTCTTTTTGTACAAATTGAAATTCTGGTAGGGGGCATTGTAAAATAAGCCATCAATGGAGACTCTTCTGATCTCATAGTTGGTAAAAAATATACTTAGAGAGAGACGTCAATTCATGGCTTGCAAAGACAATGAGGCTGCATCCAAATCTTCATTTTTCCCTGCAGCCTCCATACAGCTTTCATATAATCCCCTCCTCATGTCAAGGACCCTCTTATAAATCAGATATTGTAAACTATCCTAAGCCCAACCTGTGGTAATCTGCAATTGTAACCCTGTTAGAAGCAAAGAATGCTTGTCCCACAAAGGAGCAGCTTATATATAAAAATAATATCAGACACCATTGTCTAAAAATAAACCTCTGATTCTCCCTGGTGCTATATTCAGTGACGGTACAATTATATACAATTGTTTGGATTGTAGTGTAAACATATACAGAAGATTGCTATGTGTTCCGTTATGTGTGCTCCATTCTGGCGGCTTCACACAGGATCAAGGATGAAGAAGGAGGTGACAAAGGAAAGCTATTAAGGGTGGTGTCAGGCAGGGGGTGTGACTCAGAGCTCCAATCAGAGGCAGCCACTGTCAGAGATCAGAATCACACCCCCTTGTCTGTTCCTGCCTGACACCGCCCTCCTGACAGTACAGAGACTAAATATCAGGGAAAAAAACTAACCACAATTATTGCTTGTGAATGAATGGGGCTAGAAAAAAAATTCCAACAGTGCCAGAATGAGTAGATCAGCGCCTATTAATTGATATAAGGAGCTGAACTTGTTGTAAATGGTGAAAAGTCCTCTTTATTTGTGTGTGTGTGTGTGTGTGTGGGCACACTTAGGAAAAATTTGCACTGGGCCCACTAATGTAATAAAATTACCCTGACACCAAACCTAATGATGCCTACTCAAAATCGAGCAAAGTTTAGGGTTGAGCGATCGGGATCGAAAAGATCAGATTCCGATCGGCGATCGAGTAGATTTCACGATCGCAATCGGAATTCCGATCTTGATCTTTTTAGGCGGGATCGAGGTCGGAGGTTATTTCCCACAATGCTTTGCTACTGGCCAAGCATTGTGGGAAAAGCTAATAATGTTAGCTAGGTGCCATAGGAATGAATGGATGCAGCCGGCACGCCGGCGTGCGGCCGCTTAACCCCCTGCGCGCTGCCTGTGTCCATTCATTCTAATGGGAGACTAACTAACATCTCTAGTAGCTAACACTTACCTGCACAGATCGCTGCCGCTGTTCTCGCTCCTCTTCTTGCCTCGCTGCCCCCACCTCCCAGGTTAGTGTTACAGACCTAGGAGTGATGCACTCACGTCTTCCCGCGCTGTACCCGCCCACACTCTCCTAAGCCACAAGCCCCGCCTTCTTCCTAGGTCTGTAACACTAACTAGAGAGGCGGGGGCAGCGAGGCGAGAAGAGGAGTGAGAACAGCGGAAGCAGATCTGTGGAGATAAGTGGACAACAGGGGGGACTAAGTAGCCAGAGGATTTTTTTTTAATCACTACACAGCGTGGAGGCTTCAATATTTGGACTCCACGCCATGTAGTGAATAGGATCGTTTTTAAAATCCGATCTTCGATTATTAGAAAAATCCCACTGACTTGCATTGGGATCAGAATTGGGATTGGGATTGGGTTCAAATGGAAAATGATCGGAAATCGGATTTTAAAAACGATCCTGAAATGTCAAGATCGGCTCAACCCTAGCAAAGATGTCTTCTAATACAGAAGTGAACAGGTAGCATGTTCTATAGTGCACTTCTTTCAATGGATGAAACATTTCCTACTATTTGAACATCACGAAGAAATCTGAACATGATGTATTTGATGTTCAACGAGACTTGATTCCTTGATGAAACATTCCCCACATTCAGTGCAAGAAAATGTCTTCTCCCCAGGGCCAAGTGCCTGATGGTTTTCAAGAGGACCTTTAACAGAACAAAGTTTTCCAGATTCCTGATTTAAGGACTGTTTCTCCCCTGTGTGGATTCTGAGATGTTCCACAAGATTTGATTTCCGGGTAAAACATCTTCGGCATTCTGAACATGAGAACGGTCTCTGCCCAGTGTGAATTTTTTTATGTTCAACCAGATTTGACCTCTGCGTGAAACATTTTGCACATTCTGAACATGAATATGGCTTCTTTCCTGTGTGAATTCTCTCATGTTTGACAAGATCTGATTTTCGGGTAAAGCATTTCCCACATTCTGAACATGGAAATGGCCTCTCTCCTGTGTGAATTCTCTGATGTTTGACAAGATCTGATTTCCAGGTAAAACATTTCCCACATTCTGAGCAGGAAAATGGCTTCTCCCCTGTGTGAATTCTCTTATGTTTAACAAGATCTGATTTTGTTGTAAAACATTTCCCACAATCCAAGCATGAATATTTCCTTTCATCTCTGTGAATTCTCTTGTGAATAGAAAGATTCGATTTCTTTTTAAAACATTTCCCGCATTCTGGACATGAAAATGGATTTTCGTCTCTGGGAAGTCTTTCATGCTTGGATAGACCAGATTCCCTTTTCAAACCTTTCTCCGGTCTAGAACATGGATATGCTTTACCTTCTCCATGTCCTTTACTGTGTTGAAGGGTTTGGGATTGACCAGACAATGTTCCGTTAGTGGGATCGGTGCAGAGATCACTGCTGTGAGGGCCTGAGGAGATATTCGGTGGAACGTCATGTTCCAAAGTATCTTGTATAATATTTCCATCTACTACTTCATAATCTAAAGCAAAATCTCCCTTTGAACCACTGCTCCAGTTATCTGTGGGGAATAAAGAAGGACATTTTATTATTCTCAGTTTAACAGAGCACAAAGATTCTATCTATCTATCTATGTATAGATTATTATTCTATTGTTATATAATGTATACTCTCATAATGGTCCTTTGTAACGCTTTCCATACTTACTAAAGGCCAAAGTAAATGATAAGAACAGTGTTGTCCCCCTCTTTCTCCCCTCTCCTGAGCTTAGTCTATGTGTATAATAATAGCTTTAGGACAGTGGAGGACTTCTGTCTTCCTTTCTCTACTACTCTAGTTGTAGCTGACAACTAGCAAAGCTAAAGCTGTCCATACACCTTAGATAGTTGGTAGAAAGCCATTCCTCCTAACACCCTCATACACATGCATGCCTGGCTTGCTTGAGTGCACGTAATGGATGTTTTCAATGGATCTGCACGTTCATGTCACCTCCACCTCAAAAACATCTCCAGAATACGCCCTTTCCTTACCAGAGATACACTAAAGACACTTATTGTCTCTCTGATTCATTCTCGCCTTGACTACTGTAACGCCTTACTAATCGGTCTTCCCCTCACTAAACTCTCCCCTCTACAATCTATTCTGAATGCAGCGGCCAGGCTCATCTACCAGGCTAGACGCTACAGCGAGGCCTCTGGTCTGTGCCAGTCGCTACATTGGCTATTCAATATAGAATAAAATATAAAGTTATCACCCTCATCCACAAGGCTCTCCATAATGCTGCACCTCCCTACATTTCCTCCCTCATCTCTGTCTACCGCCCAACCCGTGCTCTCCGCTCACTCAATGACCTAACACTTACATCCTCTATTATCAGAACCTCCCACGCTCGTATACAAGACTTCTCCCGAGCTGCACCACTTCTCTGGAATGCTCTACCCCGGACAATCAGATTAACTCCCAATTTCTACAGTTTCAAACGCAAACTAAAGACGCATCTTTTCAGACAAGCCTATCACAATGTCTAACGTAAACCCTTAACCGTCCTCTGTCCCCGCTCCCACATTACCCCACATGATATGATGTCATCTCAGGATAACTTTATAGGTCCAAGCTCCATCCACATGTTACAGGACACGACTGGTGACGGCTCATAAAGTTTTATGTTTGTGTAATGACAGTCACCTCTATTACAGAAGTGTCTGACCCCTGTATAAGTAATGCCGCCCCTGCTACCTCTTGTGTCACCCCCTCTACCTCATAGACTGTAAGCTCTTGTGAGCAGGGCCCTCAGTCCCATTGTGTGAAATGATTCTCTTTGTAATGTATCTGTCTGTATTTTAACCCTACAAATTGTACAGCGCTGCGGAATATGTTGGTGCTATATAAATAAAATGTATTATTATTATTATTATCTGAATCTGGCACCGGCTTCTCTCTTTTGGGATTAAAGGATGACGCATGTTGAAATCCAGCATGACTGAGCCATCTGTCCTCTGGCATGTGCCCTCAAAGGGGATTTGGGACATCTCAATAAATTAGATCTAGTCAGCTAATCCCACCAACTTTCTCAGGTTCGGACAAGTTTCCTCTAATGTACATGAGCCCATGTGTATGTGCACATAAGTCTCGTCCATTTTCCAATGTCATACATTATATAAATATTATACAGCAATAGGGCTGTACTTTGTGCTTATTACTTACCTGGACTGAGAGCTGAAAGTGTTGTCTCCTCCTTACACTGCTGATCCCCGAACATACATATCTCTTCTTCTTCTCCCACTATAACTTCAACTTTAATATCATTAACATCTTCATTCTGATTTAAAATGTGAAAAATTTGGAAAAGCCCTAAGTCCAATGACTACTGCTTCTATAAGTATTCCGAATGCTGCTCAATATTTGGTGAAAAAAACAAAAAACTCTATTATCATTGTTAAAGAGTAACCGAGACTAAAGAAAGGCTTTACAGGTGATATCTAGTATTTGGTAAGACATCTGGTTCATCTACCTGATAGTCCTGTAGAACACTGTGACTTTCTCCTGGACAGTCCTGGGAATAAATAGGACTGGGATACCTATCTGGTGGATTTTCCTTACTAGATTCATCTGTAGAAAACATACAAACAGAGAATGAATAGATCAATAGATTATGGAATTATCAGCTGACACATGTCTCTAGGTGATCCTAAAAACTGCTCTTATTTATTTACTTATTTTTTTACAGTCAATTAAATTCTTTTCTTAGGCTTGGTTCACATCTGCACCCAGTCTCCATACGGGCATTTCCTTTGTTTCTCCGCATTTTTCTCCCATTTTGGGCGGAAACCATGTGGTCCCCATTATAGTCTATGGGGTCTGCGGGTTTCCTATGGTAACTGCTTTTTTATTTTTATTAGGTTTCCGTTTGTGGGGTCCGCTTGGGAACCCCCCAAACAGAAACCCGTGCGAAGATGTGGACCGAGCCTTACCTGGTGATGTCAAGTGCTGATGGTCCTCCAACATGATGTCCTTGTACAGATCCTTGTGTCCTTCTATGTACTCCCACTCCTCCATGGAAAAATAGACAGTGACATCCTGACATCTTAAAGGTACCTGACAACACAAAGATGCAGTCATCATCCGCACATGTTGTGTATAATGTCCCAGCATTCCCAGCGGCGCTCACCTCTCCAGTCAGCAGCTCAATGATCTTGTTGGTCAGTTCCAGGATCTTTTCATTGTTCTCCCCATGTATCAGAGAGTCAAGTGAAGGTCCCATCATCCGGCTCTGGCTCCTGCTCTGTCCTCCCACAATAGGTGGACTATAGTTGTGTTTTCTGTACTCACCAAATGTCTTCTTAACTACTGTGTAATCCTGTGTGTGTTGAGATACTGATAAATTGTATACAATGTATATAAATTCTGCATATACATCCCCACATTCCCTCACCTCTTTAGTTATGTTCAGGTTTTAATTATAAAGAAAAGTTAAATGATTTCAACTTCATGAATTCCCCCAAATCCCTCACCTCTCCAGTCAGCAGGTAGATGATCTCCAGGGTGAGGTTTAATATGCTCTTGGCCATCTTATTCCGGTTCATATACATTTTCGCTGAATTAGACAGGATAATTATCTTGTTGAGGAGACATGAACTGGAAGGATCCTATAATGCAGAAAAGCAAATGGATGAAAGTTTATTGGTTCAAAAATTCTGTATGAGGGTCAGAGGAGTAGTGCAGGGCATTATATAGGGCCCACACAAATAATACAATAGTGCCTCATTGCCATAGGAGTAGTGGAGGGCATTGTATGCATTGGAGTCTTGATTGGAGGCGCCTCTGACCTACATTGAGACCTCTTACCTAGCTGGATAGAACGCGACCCTGCACTGACAAGAGCCAATAATGGAGAGTTCACACTGCCGTTGTTAATGCCCCTTGCTGTCTTCCGTCATAGGATGACAGCACCAGACATTAAACAGACTGAGAACGGACTGACTCTGTAATGTAAATAACATGAAGCTATCTTCTGTCATGTTTGATTACTAGAGATGAGCGAACAGTGGAATATTCGAGATTCGATATTCGTTTCAAGTAGATCGCCAATATTCGACTACTCGATCGAATATCGAATCCCATTATAGTCTATGGGAAAAAATGTTCATTTCAGGGGAAACCACTATTCGACTAAAGGAGAGTC
Organism: Leptodactylus fuscus; assembly: GCF_031893055.1. Lineage (NCBI taxonomy): Eukaryota > Metazoa > Chordata > Amphibia > Anura > Leptodactylidae > Leptodactylus > Leptodactylus fuscus. The sequence continues at coordinate 35,740,247 of NC_134274.1, forward strand.
ACCAAGTCCATGATTAGCACGAGGAGATTGTTTAGGAGGCAAATAGGAGGCAAATTATAGTCTATGGGGTCCGTGCGCTTTAACTGCACAGCCCTTGCAGTTGCGCTGATAAAAAGTAAGCTCCCTCGTAAAAGCAAGCTGCCAGCTCTCCCGACTAGAAAAGACGAGCCTGTGGCAAATCAACACTGGTTCTGCAGCAGGCTCGCCCTTACTAGTCGGGAGAGCTGGCAGCTTGCTGTTATGAGGGAGCTGACTTTTTTGTCATAGGAATGCATTGACAAGCGTTGATTGGCCAGTGTACAGCATTCGGCCAATCAGTCTGTGATGGAAGACAGCAACGGACATTAGCAATGGTAGTGTGAACTCCCCCTGACCTAATAACTGCTGACTGTGGATGGGAACGTCTCCCTTCTAGAGGAGTCATACTGGCTTGGCTATTTTTCCCAGACTATGCCCTTAGGTTTCTATGAAAACCAGGTAATGAGCTATAGGGGCCTCCTTCCAATAGGTGGCGCTAGGAGCAAATTCATCTTTTTCACCAATGAGCTCTTATTTGCGGATTCCTTACACTCAAGCCTCATATATCCCTGTTACATATGTAGCACATTCAGACACCTTGCACATATTACATGGTCACTAGTATATAGAATTATTATACTGTATACAGACATGCCTACTATATATACATGTATACACAAACCACACATATATGAATACAAGGAATACAAGTTATGTGTATATCGAGCACTAACTTATCTACAGATGTCATATCCTGGTGGCTGCAGGACCTGTGATGATGTCACAGTCATGTGATCAGTCACATGGTAGATCCTAGAGTCTAAAGGACCTCTAATGAAGTCACAGTCATGTGATCAGTCACATGGTAGAGCCCAGTGTCTAAAGGACCTTTAATGAAGTCACAGTCATGTGATCAGTCACATATGTTTTGGAGGGGACGTAGTCGCTGTTTATGCTTCTTGGATCTTGTGTTACATGTCTTGGGATATGATGTAGCAGAGCTGTGTGTATGATGTGCCGGCTGTTAGCTGCCATATACAATGACTGGCTGTGGTGCTGAGTCTTATGGGAAAGTATAATATAAGTCCCCTAATATTGGTAGGGTTGGTCACCGGGGATCAGGAATAAGCAGAGCTAGTAATGGGCTGTATAGCTCCGAATATACAGAAGAATAGGGAGTAGTTAATATACAGCGAAGGAAATAAGTATGTGATCCCTCACTGATTTGTTTGCCCACTGACAAAGACATGAACAGTCTATAGTGTTATGGGTCGGTTAATTTTAACAGTTAGAGACAGAATATCAAAATAAAATCCATAAAATCACATTGTATACATTTATTTGCATTTTGCATAGAGAAATAAGTACTTGATCCTTCTGGCAAACAAGACCTAAAGGAGACCTTTCATGTCCTCAGGCACATGCGGTTTTACAGTGTTGGCCAAAAGTATTGGCACCCCTGCAATTGTGTCAGATAATACTCATTTCTTCCAGAATATGATTGCAATCACAAATTCTTTGGTATTATTATCTTCATTTAATTTGTCTTCAATGGAAAACCACAAAAAGAATTGTCAAAAAGCCAAATTGGATATAATTCCACACCAAACATAAAAAAGGTGGAGGACAAAAGTATTGGCACGGTTTGAAAAATCATGTGATGCTTCTCTAATTTGTGTAATTAACAGCACCTGTTACTTACCTGAGGCACCTAACAGGTGGTGGCAATAACTAGATCACACTTGCAGCCAGTTGAAATGGATTAAAGTTGACTCCACCTCTGTCCTGTGTCCTTGTGTGTACCACATTGAGCATGGAGAAGAGAAAGAAGACCAAAGAACTGTCTGAGGACTTGAGAAGCAAAATTGTGAGGAAGCATGAGCAATCTCAAGGCTACAAGTCCATCTCCAAAGACCTGAATGTTCCTGTGTCTACCGTGCGCAGCGTCATCAAGAAGTGTAAAGCCTATGGCACTGTGGCTAACCTCCCTAGATGTGAACGGAAAAGAAAAATTGACGAGAGATTTCAACGCAAGATTGTGCGGATGGTGGATAAAGAACCTCGACTAACATCCAAACAAGTTCAAGCTGCCCTGCAGTCCGAGGGTACAACAGTGTCACCCCGTACTATCCGTCGGCGTCTGAATGAGAAGGGACTGTATGGTAGGATACCCAGGAAGACCCCACTTCTTACCCAGAGACATAAAAAAGCCAGGCTGGAGTTTGCTAAAACTTACCTGAGAGCCAAAAACGTTTTGGAAGAATGTTCTCTGGTCAGATGAGACAAAAGTAGGAAAAGGCATCAACATAGAGTTTACAGGAAAAAAAGAGGCCTTCAAAGAAAAGAACACTGTCCCTACAGTCAAACATGGCGGAGGTTCCCTGATGTTTTGGGGTTACTTTGCTGTCTCTGGCACTGGACTGCTTGAGTGTGTGCATGGCATTATGAAGTCTGAAGACTACCAACACATTGTGCAGCATAATGTAGGGCCCAGTGTGAGAAAGCTGGGTCTCCCTCAGAGGTCATGGGTCTTCCAGCAGGACAATGACCCAAAACACACTTCAAAAAGTACTAGAAAATGGTTTGAGAGAAAGCACTGGAGACTTGTAAAGTGGCAGCAATGAGTCCAGACCTGAATCCCATAGAAAACCTGTGGAGAGATCTCAAAATGGCAGTTGATGGTTACCGGAAGCGGTTGTGCGCAGTTATTTTGTCTAAAGGTTGTGCTAGCAAGTATTAGGCTGAGGGGGCCAATACTTTTGTCCGGCCCATTTTTGGAGTTTTGTGTAAAATGATCAATGATTTGACTTTTTTTTTTTCATTCTCTTTTGTGTTTTTTCATTGCAAGCAAAATAAATTAAGATATTACCAAAGAGTTTGTGCTTGCAATCATTTTCTGGAAGAAACTGAGTATTATCTGATAGAATTGCAGGGGTGCCAATACTTTAGGCCAACACTGTATATGCAGGGGGCGTCTTTCCATAGTCTGCCTCCGGCAGCAGAGAGACTAGGTTCACCACTGTTAATAGAGCATGTTTTTTTCCCCACAAAATCATAGTGTCTTATTGATGTGATATGACAGGGTATATAATACACACATACATAGTAACATATATATACTACACACAAACATATGTATATATAACACACATATAATACACACAATCATCTATATAATACACACAGATACATATACGCTCACCGGCCACTTTATTAGGTACACCATGCTAGTAACGGGTTGGACCCCCTTTTGCCTTCAGAACTGCCTCAATTCTTCGTGGCATAGATTCAACAAGGTGCTGGAAGCATTCCTCAGAGATTTTGGTCCATATTGACATGATGGCATCACACAGTTGCCGCAGATTTGTCGGCTGCACATCCATGATGCAAATCTCCCGTTCCACCACATCCCAAAGATGCTCTATTGGATTGAGATCTGGTGACTGTGGAGGCCATTGGAGTACAGTGAACTCATTGTCATGTTCAAGAAACCAGTCTGAGATGATTCCAGCTTTATGACATGGCATTGCATTATCCTGCTGAAAGTAGCCATCAGATGTTGGGTACATTGTGGTCATAAAGGGATGGACATGGTCAGCAACAATACTCAGGTAGGCTTTGGCGTTGCAACGATGCTCAATTGGTACCAAGGGGCACAAAGAGTGCCAAGAAAATATTCCCCACACCATGACACCACCACCACCAGCCTGAACCGTTGATACAAGGCAGGATGGATCCATGCTTTCATGTTGTTGATGGCAAATTCTGACCCTACCATCCGAATGTCGCAGCAGAAATCGAGACTCATCAGACCAGGCAACGTTTTTCCAATCTTCAATTGTCCAATTTCGATGAGCTTGTGCAAATTGTAGCCTCAGTTTCCTGTTCTTAGCTGAAAGGAGTGGCACCCAGTGTGGTCTTCTGCTGCTGTAGCCCATCTGCCTCAAAGTTCGACGTACTGTGCGTTCAGAGATGCTCTTCTGGCTACCTTGGTTGTAACGGGTGGCTATTTGAGTCACTGTTGCCTTTCTATCAGCTCGAACCAGTCTGGCCATTCTCCTCTGACCTCTGGCATCAACAACGCATTTCCGCCCACAGAACTGCCGCTCACTGGATGTTTTTTCTTTTTCGGACCATTCTCTGTAAACCCTAGAGATGGTTGTGCGTGAAAATCCCAGTAGATCAGCAGTTTCTGAAATACTCAGACCAGCCCTTCTGGCACCAACAACCATGCCACGTTCAAAGGCACTCAAATCACCTTTCTTCCCCATACTGATGCTCGGTTTGAACTGCAGGAGATTGTCTTGACCATGTCTACATGCCTAAATGCACTGAGTTGCCGCCATGTGATTGGCTGATTAGAAATTAAGTGTTAACGAGCAGTTGGACAGGTGTACCTAATAAAGTGGCCGGTGAGTGTATATACATACACACAACCATCTGTCTCAACCACCCTGGAGGTCTCTCTGCTCTTCTCTCTGCCGCCCCCTGCAGGTCCCTTCCAGTAGAGCTGACAAGTCCTTCAGATAAACAGCAGCACCGCACCACGTGATCCCTTGACTCCTCCCATACACGTGACTTATCACATGACTGTAACATCATCACAGGTCCTGTATCTACATGTCCCTGGTATATCTCTGCAGGACAGGTATGTGTTCTATAGTGTTCTATAGGCGCCGCCACAGTGGGGAGGTTTATTAAGCCTAATATGGAGACTTTGGGCCTAATGTGCCCCAGTGATGTGAGGTACAAGCCTTGTGTGGGGCTTATTAGGAGTTCTAGGCACTTTTTGCCCCCACTAGAGAGCTGTGGAAAGTTTTCAGAGACCCGGGTGTGTCCTGAGAGGAGTCCTGAGCTGTGGCCCGAGCTTACCACCAAATATAGGGCTAAGGGCAGTGACCCAGGATGGGTGTAAGGGCAAGCGAGTGGCTGCGGAGACCGGTGCGCTGCCTGTTTGCTCTGTGTACAGTAATAATAATAATACATCTCCATTGTCTGTCAGGAATATTTCAGCTTATTCGCCATTAACCCCTTCCTGATACCGCCATTGTTAATTTTCTCTCTTTTTAATTTTTTATTTTTTTTTCTTCACTTCTTCACTTCCAAAAGCCAGAACTTTTTGTATTTTCTGGTCTCACAGATTTAAAAGGGCTTATTTTATACGGGATAAATGTCACTGTGTGGTGGTAACACATAATATTCTAATATAATAATATAATATTCTTCTGATCAGCCGCTTGAACAGGGCGTAGAGCTATACTGATCGCTGTGGCATCTTCATGGTGTATAGTGTATGCCATACATATAGAAGCGGCCGTGCTGGGTATTGCATCCCATATAGGAGTGGCCATTGCATCCCGTATAGGGGTGGCCATTGCTGGGTATTGCATCCCGTATAGGGGTGGCCATTGCTGGGTATTGCATCCCGTATAGGGGTGGCCATTGCTGGGTATTGCATCCCGTATAGGGGTGGCCATTGCTGGGTATTGCATCCCGTATAGGGGTGGCCATTGCTGGGTATTGCATCCCGTATAGGAGTGGCCATTGCTGGGTATTGCATCCCGTATAGGGGTGGCCATTGCTGGGTATTGCATCCCGTATAGGAGTGGCCATTGCTGGGTATTGCATCCCATATAGGAGTGGCCATTGCTGAGTATTGCATCCCATATAGGAGCGGCCACGCTGGGTATTGCATCATAGTCTCTCATACTTGCCACTTAAGAACCGAAGCTTCTGTGGTATGTTCCTGTGTCTATGTTGATGTAGTGGCACCTTGCCATGCCAACATTGGTTGTAGCAATGATTCCAGTAAGGTCCATCACCTGGCGTCCACTGCTGCCCATGATGGTCTACACGTGGTATACATACTACAATCACCAGTGCACCCAGTGATAGCAAAAGAACTGCCATAGTTAGCTATTTAGCTCATGCAATCCCTGTAAAAAGAGAGAATGCAACATCTAATTATCTCATCTAGTAATATGTGTGATTTTGTGTGTTTTTTTTGTTTTGTTTTTTTCCCCAGTCAGGTTGCTAAAATATCAGATCTTCTTATTCTTAATGTCGTTCATATAAGATAATTTCCTGACTGACCTGTCAAGGATGGATGAAGACAAGATGGCTGCACGTATATTAAATTTAACACTAGAGATTCTCTTCTGGCTTACCGGAGAGGTGAGAGATTGTAGGATACATGGGAAATTACATAATTCTTATCTATGTTTGTAGCAGATGGATATTCCTAAAAGGTGAGAGATTCTGGAGATTTATTAATGTATCCAGAGGTCACAGCAACACCTACACAGAGGTCATAGACAACTGTAAATTTAAAAGCCTGTCACCAGACCCCAGCATATCATCCCAGCCTTGTAGACAGACAGGTTAGGGTCACCTGAATCAAGTAGTGTTTTCTCTGTCGTTACCTCTATCACAGCGCTATGCAAATGAGCTCTTTAGAGAAATGGTCATTTTTGCATATTGGAAAAATATGTGATATCTTGGCAACATAGGCAGATGCCTTTGCTGTGTGGTCTTCCTGAGATGCTTACTGCATCCTGCAAGGTCTATAGCCCCTACCCCCACCTTTTTATTCCCCCCCACTCCCCCTTATTTCATGTGTTAATTTAGTGTTGTTAGTCCTTTGTGTATTCCCATGCTGGATTATCTGTTGATCAGCTATGCTTTTGCTATTTATGGCATGTGCTCTGTTTTTACTTTGTTTTTGGATACTATGAAAATTTCAATAAAAATTACAATTTAAAAAAAAAAAAAAAAAAAAACCCAGCAATATCATGTCCTTTTGTGAAGCAGACTACAGAGTGCAATCCTAACTTCAGTGTTCTAAACTATTGACTGAACTATCTGATTAGGTTAACAACATTAGAGGTGTATTCACATTGTAAAGTTGGGTGCAATTAAAATAGCAACAAAACTGCATTAGGTTGTTAGATACAGTTTTGATGCAATTTTACCTGTCTGCACCTTGACTGTTTGAAATTGAATGCATCTTACCTTAAAGGCAGACAAGGAAGACGTTTCAGATACAAAGCATATTTGCCTATCCTAGACTACCATCTCAGCCACCCACGCCCTGGTGCTGGTGTTCTGGTATTTAGGTGATGATGTTTATTGCCCCCCAACATTTTAACCTTATAGATGCCTACTTATTATTTATTTGTAGTAAAACCTAAAACTATATCTCTTCATAAACAGAATTACATGGTTGTAAAGAAGATTTCTGGTAAGCGCCGTCGAGCCTCTGAACAATGGAGAAAAAATGCAAACCCATCTATGGAGTCTTCACTTCACTCCCAGATACAGAGGAAAATCAAAGAACAAAAGATTCTGGACCTCACCAACAAGATCATTGAGCTGTTGTCTGGAGAGGTGAGCGCTGCTGGGAATGCTGGGATATTTTATACTAACACAGGAGTAATGTGGCAGAATTCTGGCTCAATTTGTGTTAAAAGAAATATAATGTAATATATATATATATATATTTATTTTTTTTATTTTTATTTTTTTTGACTCAGTAGAGTCTGGCACTGATTTTAAGGTAGGGTCTGCCCCAAAATCAGTGCCAGTCTCCGTCCTGATTTTTTTTTTTTTTTTTTTAAATGTAGATTGTGAGCCCCACACAGGGCTCACAATGTACATTTTTCCCTATCAGTATGTCTTTTTGAAATATGGGATGGAAATCCATGCAAACACGGGGAGAACATACAAACTCCTTGCAGATGGTTTTATGCCCTTGGCGGGATTTGAACACCAGGACTCCAGCGCTGCAAGGCTGCAGTGCTAACCACTGAGCCACCGTGTGGCCCCCTCTCCGTCCTGATTTTGCCTCAGTTTTCAGTGAAAGGCAGGGATCTAAGCAGGACACTGAAAAATTAGCATTCGAAATTAACAAATGTCACTACTGACTGATCAGCAGCAAGAAGCCAAAGCGGCGGAAATTTAAGACCATGTGCGCTAACCCTTACACTGCATTTATTAACTTTTTTTTCTTTTTTGCTTTGATACTTTCAGACCTATGTCTGACATAGGGAAGGATATATGGTAAATTGTGTGGGTTTCTGGAAAGAGCGTGGGGCTAATAATTTTGGCACATATTTGTAGGAAGTGAAGCTGACTAATAGACGGCGTAACGTTATACCGAACAGTCTTTATTGTTCTGACACTTAGAAAAAAGATTTATATTTTTTATTTATCACATTCTGACTGTATCATTGTGTTGTCAGGTTCCTATAAGATGTCAGGATGTCGCTGTCTATTTCTCCATGGAGGAGTGGGAGTACATAGAAGGACACAGGGATCTGTATGAAGACATTATGGAGAATAAGCAGACTCTCACATCACCAGGTAATAGACATGACTAAATACAAGTGTCCTTTAGTTATTTGTAAAGCATGTGGGGGATGTCCTAGTCCTCAGGATTGCCCAATAAATGGTGACAAGAGGTCTGTACAGGCAATGTTTCCTACACTTGATTCCAGTCACCAGATGACCATTGCTGCCCATGATGGTATATAGCAGTCATATAACATACATACTGGGGTCACCCATCATCCAGCGATTACAGAGGAACTGCAAGGACAAGCTATTCAACTTCTTCCAATCCATATAGAAAGATAGAATGCAACATCTACACTTCAGTGTCTTGTCTAATAAAGCATGGGATTTTGTGTGTTTTTCACATTGGCTTATCTATTTCCTTTCAGCTTCCTGCAATATTGGATCCTCTCGGTGGATATCTTCCACAATAATAGATTTCCTGATTGACCTGTCATGGATGACTGGGAAGAAGGACAAGATATCTGCGAGTATATTAAATTTCACGCTAGAGATTCTCTTCTGGCTTACTGGAGAGGTGAGAGATTGTGAGACAGATGTCACATTATATCATTGTTCTTTATATCAGTGAAAGATGGATATAACTGGAAGGTGAAGGATTTATTAATGTGTTATTATTATTAATCCATAATCAGGATTACACTATAGTGAAGAAGACCTCTGAATTGAGGAAAACCCGGAACCCAATCATGGAGCTTCCATCTAAATCCTGGATACACAGGGAAACCAGTGAGCAGAAGATCCTGGACCTCACCAATAATATCATAGAGCTGTTGAGGGGAGAGGTGAGCGCTGCCGGGAATACCGGGACATTATATAGTAACACAAGGGACAATGGGGGCACATTTACTATTGGAGTCAACTTAAATGGGATGTAGTTACATAGGTCTGGGAACAGTGGGTAAAGTCACCCTCTAAATGGGAGAATATTTGACTATTATGAAGGCTTTGGGATCTACATAGGTGACCTGCACGCGACTGTGTCCTTGTCGCCGAGCTGTGATTAAACAGTACGGATGGCTGAGGCTAGTGAGCACGGGCAGCAAAATGGACCGCAATAACACCTATCCTGAGTTATACTCACAGCCCCATACACTCTATGTGTATAGGACCATAGAAATGAATGGATCATTGTACTAGCCATGAAAAACATTGCTAGCACATGACAAAGCGCACGGTCTGTCAGGATTGTCTCAAGCTGCAGACTCTGTGGCAAGATCAAGCAAGATGCTTATTTTTTTTGTGTCCTGCTCTGGTCTCTGCCTTCCATTGAATACAGTGGGAGAAAGAATCGGGGCGTAATTTGTCTCTGATATTAGGTTGAAGTCCGCCTCAAGATCAGCGTCAGATTCCACTGTGTGAACATACCCTAATACTATCTGCTCTCAGTTTGCACTGTATTACTTTTAGTATTAGTGAATATTCGTCAGTGTCTAAATGATGATGACTTTATCATTGTGTTGTCAGGTTCCTATAAGGTGTCAGGATGTCACTGTCCATTTTTCCATGGAGGAGTGGGAGTATTTAGAAGAACATAAGCATCTATACAAGGGCGTCATGGTGGAGGACCACCGGCCTCTCGCTTCACCAGGTAATGGACATGACTAAATACACACATCCTTTTATTATGTATATTTAAAGGGGTTTTCCAGGCAAAAAATGAATTTTCAAAGGTTGGTTAGTGCTATTAATAGGTTAATAAGTGCACCCAAACTCCTTTAGCAATGTTTTGAGTGATTTCTGGTTTCACTGGGAGCTCCTGAAATCCTCTGCATCTGTTTACATTTGCATCTTCCTGTTCTGTGCCTTCCCATGATTCCTTGGTCTGCACTCAGAGCTAACTCACTCACTGACCCTTTTCACTCACTCACTCACTCACTCACTCACTCACTCACTCACTCACTCACTCCCCTTCCCGTTTTCATAGCTAACCTGCCCACTACAGCCTTAGCAGCCATCTTTAGACTTCTAATTCTCATTCACTCAATAACATTCACCTTTGGCTGTAATATTGTAATCACCCCACTATATCATCATTACAGTCATACAGAGAAAGCTTTAGGACAACAAGGAATTCTTGATGTTTTATTTTTTTTTTTGCATTTGGTAAATATATATACAGTATATATGCACACACACTGTATAATAAAATCACATATCAAGAAAATTGGGGTAAGGGTGTAAAGGGTTTTATGATCATAAAGTTGTCCATTTAGAATCAGGAATCATCTGTGTGGATCAGCACGAGCCTTTATTCACCCTGAGAATGAATAAGTTATGTAATAAGATTAGGAACCTTCTCTATTTCTTAGGTGCCCTACAGGAATTACAACACAAGTGGGTTTCTTGTATACAGATAATATCTGATTTATGTTTGTCATATTGAATTAAAACTTTATGCCTTGGAGGGAGGAGTTATTCCCTGGGCATTGTGTGAGACACTGGTAACTATACTGTACAGTGAGAGCATCACCTATTCTATATATGCGCCGGGAGGTCATTCCAGTGGATGAGGGAACCAGTAAGTGCATGTAAATCATGTCTTTTGGACTGCACACCATCCAGGTGAAGTGAGCCACAGAAAAGTCAGCCTTCATAGTCTGGTAAATTGAGGCAGTAAGTCTTTCATGCTATAAGTATTAGTGTCAGTAAAATGTATAGCACTGCTTTTTAATGGCATTGTACCGGATGTCATTGTGTCCTCAGAGCCCTGTGTCAGCATAGGTTAAAACCAGCTGATCTGAAGGCTGCAAGTGGCACATTCTTATGGTAAGGGGCTACTCTAAAACGAGTGAGCCACTACTACTATGACAGGTGGTCCTAAAGCAGAGTTTAGGGATTTGGGCTAGCAATCGAAAACCAGATTGATGCGATGGACACAAGGGGTTGACCAGCATTCCTCTCAGCTAGAAGATGGGTAGTCTCAATTGGAAGAAGTACACTGACATTGCAGGACCAAAAAAATTACTTTCAAGTTCCATAGGAGAATGGAGTAGAAATATAATCCGTGCTTACCAGGGATGTTCTTCAGAAAAATCCTTTATTCCAAAACCAAATCACAGTGCGCTGCATTTCGGAGCTACCAAATGCTCCTTTTTCAAGTGAATAGTGATTAGCATAACATGAGGCCTAACATGTCAATACTAAATAGTAAGATAAGACACTACTGCAGGGTATACAATGTATGTCCCTATAGGAACAGAATTTGTCTAGATCTTTTTTCCTTGACAGAATGACCAATCATGGCCGAGCCGACTGCTAAGATGTCTAGCAGTATATCACTGATTGATGCTTTTACTGAGATGGCTAAAATGTTCCCCTCAGCTTCTCCACCATGCTTTAATGATTGTGGTATACAGGGGGTCTCCACTTCATATTTGGTGGGACTGCTCCAAAGTCTGCAGGTTCTAGAGACAAATCTATAACATGCTTTTTTCCTTCAGACTGGTAATCTGTGGTTTTCACTGCCCTGGAGTAGCTGAGCATGTATATAAGGTCATGTCTTTCTAGCACCTAAAATAGCCATAGCCACGTCTTGGAAGAGGCTGCCATTCCCCTCAGTTGGTGACAGCTCCAACTCCTCTCTTTTTCTATAGCCTGATTCCTGCTCCATCTCAAACTCCTTCATAAAGGGATTTTTGGCACCTATCGTCAGATTGCTTCTCCACATGTGCAGGTAATTGGGTGTTTTGGGAGCCGTACGATAGTGTTTGCTGAACATATCTCTTAGACTAGGCAGTGGTGGACAGGGAGCTAATGAAGAAGCGTCTGTGAACACGTCTCAAGCAATATCATTTTTAAGGTTATGTTATTCAAAAATAATCTGTTCTGTTCTTTGCAGATGGACGTGCCAGGGGTTCAGAGGAACATCGGAGAACTTTACATTTCATGAAAGATGACTGTGATATCACACAAGATACATATGAGCGTGCCATGGATATACCCTCAAGCCTTCCCAGCAAATATCTGTTCTCAGATTCATCACATACAGTTAAGCAAAACAGAAGTCAAAGGAGGGGCGGTAAGCATCCAAAAACGAACACTGGGGACAAGCCACTGTCAGGTAGAGGAGAACGTAACAAAATGGAACAAAATCTTCCCATGCGTCAAAGATCTCACAAAGTGGAGAAGTCATTTTCTTGCTCAGAATGTGAGAAAAGTTTTCGCTATGAAAAGCAACTTGTTGAACACCATCAAGGAACTCACATTGGGGTGAAGCCATTCTCATGTGCAGAATGTGGAAAGAGTTTTAACTGTAAGTCAGCCATAATGGCCCATCATATAACCCACACAGGGAAAACATTTTCATGTCCAGAATGTGAGAAAAGTTTTACCCACAAATCTTATCTTGTGAAACACCAGAGGACTCACATAGGGGCGAAGCCATATAAATGTTCAGAGTGTGGGAAATGTTATCCCCGTAAAGAAATCCTTGTCATCCATCACAGAACTCACACAGGGGTGAAGCCGTTTTCTTGTTCAGAATGTGGGAAATGTTTTTACCAGAAATCAAATCTCGATAGACATGTGAGAATTCACACAGGGGAGAAGCCATATTCATGTCCTGAATGTGGGAAAAGCTTTACTCAGAAGTCGGATCTTAACAAGCATCAGAGAAGCCACACAGGAGAGAAGCCATTTTCGTGTCCAGAATGTGGGAGATGTTTCGCAAGGCAATGTCTTCTTGCCAAACATCAGAGAACTCACAGAAGGGAGAAGCCATTCTCTTGTCCAGATTGTGGAAAATGCTTTGCTTACAAATTACATCTTCATAAGCATAAAAAAGCTCACAAATGGAAGTAAGTAGGGTAAGGGAGACGCCATTGTCACGGCTGAATATGAAAACTGGTTGAATATGAGAAATACCTCAAAGCAGAAGCCAAAGTGTAGCGGCTAAATTTTAGTCTGACGCGTTTTTTTTACATTGTAAATTGCAATTTTGACTGAGCTGCGCATATTCTATTTCTATGGTACGGATGACTACAATTATGATAGCAAACTTATTTGGCTCCGTTCCCACTGAGTAACACGCTGCTCATTCTGACACTTCAAAACAGATCCCATTGACTTCAATGGGTGCTGACTTAAGGGCGCTACACATTGAAATCAATGGGTTAAAAAGCCTCCCATTGATTTCAGTGTGTAGCGCGCGTAAGCCGGCACCCATTGAAGTCAATGGGATCTGTTTTGAAGCGCCTCACTCTGAAACATGTTTACGTGTCAGAATGAGCAGCCTAAGGGTGCATTCAGACTACGTAACGCCGGGCGTGTATGAGAGCCGTACACGCCGGCATTACGGCAGACTGCCGAACACTTCCCATTCACTTCAATGGGAGCGCTCGTAACAGCGGCGTTTACGAGCGCTCCCATTGAAGTGAATGGGAAGTGTTCGGCAGTCTGCCGTAATGCCGGCATGTACGGCTCTCATACACGCCCGGCGTTACGTAGTCTGAATGCACCCTAAGGTTGTTTTTTTTTACTCCTTTTGCACAAAGTGATTAAAAAACAATGTTTCATGGCCATTTAAGTGTTCCCTTGCTCTTTCTATGCATTCTAAGAACTTGCATGTATTTTTTGGTAACTTTTTATAGCTTTTGAAAACGATCTTAGAAAAAAAATCTCATTGACTTGCATTAGTATCGGAATTTGGATTGGATTCGAATGGAAAATGATTGTAAATTGGATTTTAAAATCGATCCTGAAATCTCAAGATCGGCTCAACCCTATTTCTGACACAAATTTGCCTTTTTTTTTAGACAGGTGGTGACTTGGGCATAGAACAGTTAAAATTCACAGATTTCTGCATAGAAATAAACTTGCTTAAAAACGTGTTTAAAACTGTTTCCATCCCCAGAAAACTAAACCACCGTGACCACTACTGATCATAAGAACGGCATCCCACTATTCTATGGAGTGGCAGGGTTCAATGGAACCCTCAGGGATAGCCAAGCGCTGCGTTTTGGCAATCTCCAGTGGTTCCATTGAAATGAATGGTGCAGTATGTGCTGTCCTTCCTGCCGCTGCATTCAAGACTGGGGTGCGGTCAGCCCTACCCTTTGGATAAGGGGTAACTGGAATACACTTTTTATCATTTATGGATTTTTGTAAATCTTTGTTATTTGTGTGGCCTTAAGTACAATCAAGAGATTATATTTGGATGAAATATGTCGTTTGCCTTTTACTGTACAAATATTTTTATGGAAGAAAAGTAATAAAAGAACATTATTTAATGGACGCAGCCGTTTGGTTTTACTGCAGCAGAAATTATTTGGACATCACAAAGACTTGATGAGAATGGACAGTATAGATAATGCCTGGATCAGGTAGTAGATACATTATATATTCTGATCATTTATTGGAGGGGTCAAGCAAGATATTGTCCGCTAGTGGTAAAAAAAAAAGCGAGCAGCACCCATTGAAGTCAATGGGAGGATTTTTTTCAGCGCCAAATAAAGCGTCATTTTCCTCCATGTGGATGGACCCTCAGAGTTCGTTCTCATGGCAGAAACCTTTTCCACCGTGTGGCTTTTTCGCACAACACCCCACTCCTGGTTAGGACCGGAGGAATAGGCCTAATCAGGAGAGTCTCGAGCCGCGGATGCCGTGTGAAGATAGCGCATGTCACATTTTTCTCGAACTACCTGAAAAAAATCGCTAGCAGAAAAAAAACTGTGAATGACTCCCACTGAAATGAATGGGAAGCGTTTTTACAGGTGAATTTTGAGGCAGATTCTGTGTCAAAATCCACCTACAAAAAACTGTGTGAACATACCTTTAAAGGGAGTCTATCGTCAGAACCCAGCTTATTACAGCAGTCCTGCAGATAGATAGGCTAGAGTTATCAGGACCAGCATATCACCCCAGCCCTGCAGATAGATAGGTTACTGTCACCAGAACCAGCATAATCACCCCAGCCCTGCAGATAGATAGGTTACTGTCACCAGAACCACCATAATCACCCCAGCCCTGCAGATATAGGTTAGTGTCACCAGAGCCAATATATCACCCCAGCCCTGCAGATAGATAGGTTAGTGTCACCAGAGCCAGTATATCACCCCAGTCCTGCAGATAGATGGGTTAGTGTCACCAGACCCAGCATATCACCCCAGTCCTGCAGATAGATAGGTTAGTGTCACCAGACCCAGCATATCACCCCAGCCCTGCAGATAGATAGGCTAGAGTTACCAGGACCAGCATAATCACCCCAGCCCTGCAGATATAGGTTAGTGTCACCAGAGCCAATATATCACCCCAGCCCTGCAGATAGGTTAGTGTCACCAGAGCCAGTATATCACCCCAGCCCTGCAGATAGATAGGTTAGTGTCACCAGAGCCAGTATATCACCCCAGTCCTGCAGATAGATGGGTTAGTGTCACCAGAGCCAGCAGATCACCCCAGTCCAGCAGATAGATGGGTTAGTGTCACCAGATCACAGCATATCCACCCAAGCCCTGCAGATAGATAGGTTAGGGTCACCATACCCAGCATATCACCTCAGCCCTGCAGATAGATAGGTTAGTGTCACCAGACCCAGCATATCACCCCAGCCCTGCAGATAGATGGGTTAGTGTCACCAGATCACAGCATATCCACCCAGCCCTGCAGATAGATGGGTTAGTGTCACCAGATCACAGCATATCCACCCAGCCCTGCAGATAGCTAGGTTAGAGTCACCAGAGCCAGTATATCACCCAGCCCTGCAGATAGATAGGTTAGTGTCATCAGACCCAGCATATCACCCCAGCCCTGCAGATATAGGTTAGTGTCACCAGAGCCAGTATATCACCTCAGCCCTGCAGATATAGGTTAGTGTCACCAGAACCAGCAGATCACCCCAGCCCTGCAGATAGATAGGTTAGTGTCACCAGAACCAGCATATCACCCCAGCCCTGCAGATAGATAGGTTAGTGTCACCAGAGCCAATATATCACCCCAACCCTGCAGATAGATAGGTTACTGACACCAGAACCAGCATAATCACCCCAGCCCTGCAGATAGATAGGTTACTGTCACCAGATCACAGCAGATCACCCCAGTCCTGCAGATAGATAGGTTACTGTCAACAGAACCACCATAATCACCCCAGCCCTGCAGATATAGGTTAGTGTCACCAGAGCCAGTATATCACCCCAGCCCTGCAGATAGATAGGTTAGTGTCACCAGAGCCAGTATATCACCCCAGTCCTGCAGATAGATGGGTTAGTGTCACCAGAGCCAGCAGATCACCCCAGTCCAGCAGATAGATGGGTTAGTGTCACCAGATCACAGCATATCCACCCAGCCCTGCAGATAGATAGGTTAGAGTCACCAGAGCCAGTATATCACCCAAGCCCTGCAGATAGATAGGTTAGGGTCACCATACCCAGCATATCACCTCAGCCCTGCAGATAGATAGGTTAGTGTCACCAGACCCAGCATATCACCCCAGCCCTGCAGATAGATGGGTTAGTGTCACCAGATCACAGCATATCCACCCAGCCCTGCAGATAGCTAGGTTAGAGTCACCAGAGCCAGTATATCACCCAGCCCTGCAGATAGATAGGTTAGTGTCATCAGACCCAGCATATCACCCCAGCCCTGCAGATATAGGTTAGTGTCACCAGAGCCAGTATATCACCTCAGCCCTGCAGATATAGGTTAGTGTCACCAGAACCAGCAGATCACCCCAGCCCTGCAGATAGATAGGTTAGTGTCACCAGAACCAGTATATCACCCCAGCCCTGCAGATAGATAGGTTAGTGTCACCAGAGCCAATATATCACCCCAACCCTGCAGATAGATAGGTTACTGACACCAGAACCAGCATAATCACCCCAGCCCTGCAGATAGATAGGTTACTGTCACCAGATCACAGCAGATCACCCCAGTCCTGCAGATAGATAGGTTACTGTCAACAGAACCACCATAATCACCCCAGCCCTGCAGATATAGGTTAGTGTCACCAGAGCCAGTATATCACCCCAGCCCTGCAGATAGATAGGTTAGTGTCACCAGAGCCAGTATATCACCCCAGTCCTGCAGATAGATGGGTTAGTGTCACCAGAGCCAGCAGATCACCCCAGTCCAGCAGATAGATGGGTTAGTGTCACCAGATCACAGCATATCCACCCAGCCCTGCAGATAGATAGGTTAGAGTCACCAGAGCCAGTATATCACCCAAGCCCTGCAGATAGATAGGTTAGGGTCACCATACCCAGCATATCACCTCAGCCCTGCAGATAGATAGGTTAGTGTCACCAGACCCAGCATATCACCCCAGCCCTGCAGATAGATGGGTTAGTGTCACCAGATCACAGCATATCCACCCAGCCCTGCAGATAGATGGGTTAGTGTCACCAGATCACAGCATATCCACCCAGCCCTGCAGATAGCTAGGTTAGAGTCACCAGAGCCAGTATATCACCCAGCCCTGCAGATAGATAGGTTAGCGTCACCAGAGCCAGTATATCACCCCAGCCCTGCAGATAGATAGGTTAGTGTTACCAGATCACAGCATATCCACCCAGCCCTGCAGATAGCTAGGTTAGAGTCACCAGAGCCAGTATATCACCCCAGCCCCGCAGATAGATAGGTTAGTGTCACTAGAACAAGCATATCACCTCAGCCCTGCAGATATAGGTTAGTGTCACCAGAGCCAGTATATCACCCCAGCCCCGCAGATAGATAGGTTAGTGTCACCAGAGCCAGTATATCACCCCAGCCCTGTAGATAGATAGGTTAGTGTCACCAGAACCAGCATATCACCCCAGCCCCGCAGATAGATAGGTTAGTGTCACCAGAGCCAGTATATCACCCCAGCCCTGTAGATAGATAGGTTAGTGTCACCAGAACCAGCATATCACCCCAGCCCTGCAGATAGATAGGTTAGTGTCATCAGACCCAGCATATCACCCCAGCCCTGCAGATATAGGTTAGTGTCACCAGAGCCAGTATATCACCCCAGCCCTGCAGATACAGGTTAGTGTCACCAGAGCCAGTATATCACCCCAGCCCTGTAGATAGATAGGTTAGTGTCACCAGAACCAGCATATCACCCCAGCCCTGCAGATAGATAGGTTAGTGTCACCAGAGCCAGTATATCACCCCAGCCCTGCAGATACAGGTTAGTGTCACCAGAGCCAGTATATCACCCCAGCCCTGCAGATAGATAGGTTAGTGTCACCAGAGCCAGTATATCACCCCAGCCCTGCAGATAGATAGGTTAGTGTCATCAGACCCAGCATATCACCCCAGCCCTGCAGATATAGGTTAGTGTCACCAGAGCCAGTATATCACCTCAGCCCTGCAGATATAGGTTAGTGTCACCAGACCCAGCATATCACCCCAGCCCTGCAGATAGATAGGTTAGTGTCACCAGAACCAGCAGATCACCCCAGCCCTGCAGATAGATAGGTTAGTGTCACCAGAACCAGCATATCACCCCAGCCCTGCAGATAGATAGGTTAGTGTCACCAGAGCCAATATATCACCCCAACCCTGCAGATAGATAGGTTACTGTCACCAGAACCAGCATAATCACCCCAGCCCTGCAGGTAGATAGGTTACTGTCACCAGATCACAGCAGATCACCCCAGTCCTGCAGATAGATAGGTTACTGTCACCAGAACCACCATAATCACCCCAGCCCTGCAGATATAGGTTAGTGTCACCAGAGCCAGTATATCACCCCAGCCCTGCAGATAGATAGGTTAGTGTCACCAGAGCCAGTATATCACCCCAGTCCTGCAGATAGATGGGTTAGTGTCACCAGAGCCAGCAGATCACCCCAGTCCAGCAGATAGATGGGTTAGTGTCACCAGATCACAGCATATCCACCCAGCCCTGCAGATAGATAGGTTAGAGTCACCAGAGCCAGTATATCACCCAAGCCCTGCAGATAGATAGGTTAGGGTCACCATACCCAGCATATCACCCCAGCCCTGCAGATAGATAGGTTAGCGTCACCAGACCCAGCATATCACCCCAGCCCTGCAGATAGATGGGTTAGTGTCACCAGATCACAGCATATCCACCCAGCCCTGCAGATAGATGGGTTAGTGTCACCAGATCACAGCATATCCACCCAGCCCTGCAGATAGATAGGTTAGAGTCACCAGAGCCAGTATATCACCCAAGCCCTGCAGATAGATAGGTTAGAGTCACCAGAGCCAGTATATCACCCAAGCCCTGCAGATAGATAGGTTAGTGTCACCAGAGCCAGTATATCACCCCAGCCCTGCAGATAGATAGGTTAGTGTTGCCAGATCACAGCATATCACCCCGGCCCTGCAGATATAGGTTAGTGTCATCAGAGCCAGTATATCACCCAGCCCTGCAGATAGATAGGTTAGAGTCACCAGAGCCAGTATATCACCCCAGCCCTGCAGATAGATGGGTTAGTGTCACCAGAGCCAGCAGATCACCCCAGTCCAGCAGATAGATGGGTTAGTGTCACCAGATCACAGCATATCCACCCAGCCCTGCAGATAGATAGGTTAGAGTCACCAGAGCCAGTATATCACCCAGCCCTGCAGATAGATCGGTTAGTGTTACCAGATCACAGCATATCACCCCAGCCCTGCAGATAGATAGGTTAGTGTTACCAGATCACAGCATATCACCCCGGCCCTGCAGATATAGGTTAGTGTCACCAGAGCCAGTATATCACCCAGCCCTGCAGATAGATAGGTTAGAGTCACCAGAGCCAGTATATCACCCCAGCCCTGCAGATAGATAGGTTAGAGTCACCAGAGCCAGCATATCACCCCAGCCCTGCAGATATAGGTTAGTGTCACCAGAGCCAGTATATCACCCCAGCCCTGCAGCTATATAGGTATCTTATGGATATACAAATCAGTCTGCAGATTTGCCATCAGACCTCCATGATTAAAACAGAGGGTGCACATGTCAATTAGGGCTAAAGGGGAGAAACTGGGTACTGAGCATATGCAACTGTCCGTAGGCAAATCAGGCCCCGCCCCCACTGCACTTGCAGGCTTATCTGTATATCCATAACGCAGATGAATATGTCTGCATTGACGTCTTTGTGAATAAGGCCTGAGATAGTGCTGCTATTTTTTGTTAGGCCCCCATGCACATGTGTTACCCATAATAACTGATAACATACAGACCCATTTGTTTCTGCAGCCCCATGCACACCGCTTACGGATCCCTGATCATGGCGCCGGGTCTGAGTCCTGTCTCCAAAAAAACTAATACAAAGTTACCAAAAATATATCTCTAGCAAATGACCAAACAGGCAGGTCTACAAGGGGTTAAGGGGATACACGTGCCCCTTCATATTGCAGCAATCCCCTGCACAGCTGATCTGTCCTGATGAAATCCGGGAATTACCCGATGCGTGTGAACGTTACAGTGGGATGTGAAGCAGTAGGGACAGATGTACGCGGACTGTGTTCACACTGTGCTATAGGTCACTGAGGTAAGCTGCGTATTGTGGGTACCGGGACAGGGTTTATTCCGCGGCCTTCACCACCTCCAGGAGCCGCGGCCCAAAGTACAAGCAGCTCCCGGGAGTGCGACCACCCGATCCAGCGCGGCCCCGGCACCCAATCACGGGCCTCCCCTCCCGGCTCCCTGTAGTCCTCTATTACAGGCAGCAGGCACAATGTGAATACAGTCCATTCTCCAACGCGACATTTGGTGCCGTATACTCAGCCTGGACGGACTGCTGCAGCCCCATAGTAACCCAAACCTGCTGGACCCTATTCACACTGCTCCCCCTGCTGCAGACCCAGAGCTGCTGGACCCTATTCACACTGATCCCCCTGCTGCAGCCCCATAGTAACCCAGAGCTGCTGGACTCTATTCACACTTCTCCTCCTGTTGCAGCCCCATAGTGACCCAGAGTTGCTGGACCCTATTCACACTGATCCCCCTGCTGCAGCCCCATAGTGACCCTGAGCTGCTGGACCCTATTCACACTGATCCCCCTGCTGCAGCCCCATAGTGACCCTGAGCTGCTGGACCCTATTCACACTGATCCCCCTGCTGCAGCCCCATAGTGACCCAGAGCTGCTGGACCCTATTCACACTGTACCTCCTGCTGCAGCCCCATAGTAACCCAGACCTGCTGGACTCTATTCACACTGCTCCCCCTGCTGCAGCCCCATAGTGACCCAGGCTTTTTTTCCCATGCGGAATCTAATGCTAATTCCCTGCGGATTTGCGCCAAAATCTGTGCGGTATCCATGCCATTTTGCTCTGTGTGAATGCACCCTAAAGGGGTTTACTCTCCTCATTCAGAAGACTTGCCCGTGTGCGTGTATATATGTGTGGGGTCCTGAGGATTAGCTGTCGGATGAAGAATTGTTTGCTCATCGGCTATAGAAGTTGTGTGGTTGGTTATACAGATGTGACTGGCGACCTGTATGTCTGTGACGATGAGATCAATGTCGCCTACACCTGTATACTTCTAGTCGTTGTGTACTTGTTTATTATCTACCGTCAGAATAAACTTTCTCAAACGTTACCTCTAATGTTGATAATTTATGCAAACTTTTTTTTTTGGTTTGTTTTCTCCACAAGTCTGAAACCATGAACAGTGGCACTGCAAATACCGAAAATGGCAACGTCTCCTGCGAAACTCCAGGGGGCACCACGGTCCACCTCAATACTGGGCAAAAGATCAAACGCTCCTGTATAGCTTGTTGTTCATCACATCTCGGGGCAGCGCACCTAGGATTTGGGGTAAAGCTTTTACTGGTATAACATAATGTATTATAGTTGTAAATCCTGGGATTGGGAAGAAGCATCTCGTACGGTCTACAGCAGGGGTAGGGAACGTACGGCTCTCCAGCTGTTGCAAAACTACAACTCCCAGCATGCATACTGGCTCTGCTGTTCTTGGAACTCACATGGAAGTGAATGGAGCATGCTGGGAGTTGTAGTTTCACAGCAGCTGGAGAGCCAAGGGTTCCCTACCCCTGGTCTACAGAATGTATGAGATCCTTCCGAGTTCTTGGTCTATATAAAGGTTATTCTATAACTGACAGTATACAGTATCTACTTATCTTTGAGCTTCTTCAGAACTTGCCAATGGTATAACATGCACCATACAAGTTCTATGAGTTCTGTATTGTCGTTGTTGCAACCTTTATTTTTGACGAACATGTACAGGGAAATTTCGAGGAGTTAAAGGAGCCATCTTTTTGGGAACCTTCTTTTACAATGATGATTCGTTTATGATGTTTGACGAGACTGATGATGCATAACCTTACGTCTTCCCTTTAATCTAGATAGCCTACATTTCCTTGGGCTTCTTCTCTCTGACGTTGGCCATTGTTATAGATCTCGTACAGCTAGACTTGTTCATCTTCTTTTCCAAGTTCCTCTATTGTGTTGGATTTCCGGTAAGTGCCGTGAACTTTTAATGTCACATAGAACGTTACGCTTCATCTATTGCAATGCAATGGAGTTGTTTGTCGCTCTCTTATAAGATGCATTCCCATCTAAGACTCTTCTGGTCTGGTAAGTGTGGCACCCACTCTTATCTTAAAGGGGTTGTCCCAAATGAGAAATTTAAATGGAACCGGCAGGGAAAATGTAGAAAATAAAAATGCACTAATACTTACTATACTGCAGCGGCGCTCCTGTAGATGTGAGGTCACTGCTGCGGTGGCGACAGGTGGGCCGATGCAGAAACAGAAGGGAAGATGCAGGTAAGTATAAATGCATTTTTATATTCTACTCCTCACCTGCAGGTTGCAGTGATATCTCTGATTTGGGATGACCCGTTTAATGACCGGACCCCCAGCCCCAATCTGTCTGTTTGTGGCTGCTGGGAGTTATGCAAACACTAGACTGGTCCTGTGCTGTCCTGTTTCTGCAACTACCTTAACAGTGAATTGGGGGTTACAGAAATGGTTTAGAGACCCAGACATCAAGTGACCTAGTCCTCTCTGACACTCATATATAACATGGGACATTAGAGCAGTGGAGATTCCTAGTGTCCAAGATCACTGTTGCTTGCAGTTGAGGTTTTGGGCCAAGCAATCTGTTCTATGGACTATATTTTCCAGCTTGTATTCCCGTGTGCAGGAAGCCTTAAGTCTTGATCTTTGGGAGTCCAACCACACGGCCATCTGCTAATGTTGAGAATGGAAGACCTGTGTCTCCCTCTTAAATAAAGCTATGGTCGTGCATTACCCACCCACTCAATGGCTGGCAGATGGACAAGTAGAGCAAACTGCTTTCTCAGTCAGTCCCATTGACCTTGAAGTGACCACAGTCTGCTCAGATGGGGACACTGGTCTTCTGTTGATTTGTCCATTGGGGGTCCCAGCAGGTGAACCTCCACAGTGGCTATACATTAATCACCAATACTATAGATGTGTTTATTGGTCAGACTGGATTCAGTATTTTTGAAAACCATTTCTTGCGTTCTGGTGGCCTCCCGTCTCCGGATACACCGAAACGGAACGTCACCAGAAAATCAGAGAATGTGCCTGGGGCACCCCAGGCATATGGGCAACTGTACTTTTTTTTTTTTTTTTTTTTTTTTTTTTTGGGGGGGAGTTAATTAGAAGTTAGGCAGAGGGAGGAGGTTTTGCTTAATGGTAAAGTTTTTAATTTATCCCAGACAACTCCTTTATTGTTCTCTGTTTCTTCCCAGTTCCTGGTATCTGGAGCGCTGAGTCTTGTGGCTTATAAGTCTCCAGAAAAGTGCTGGGTGAGTATCAGCCTTCTTTACAAACTAAGTAGGGGACACATTACTACTAGAGGACACCTCCTAACTTCTCAGAAGTTTATAGTTTGGGGATGGGGGGGGGGGGTTTAGTTGAGACCTCCATTATACAGTAGTCAGGGTATCACTAATCCATGGTTTCCAGTATAGAGATGGAGGGACTCTCACCCAGGTCATATAAAACTCTTCAGGCTTTCTCTTCTATCCAAATAGTTTTGGAGAGGGGCGCAGCAAGCGTCTGGGCAAGGGCTGTTTTGTGCTTCCTCTTAATAGGCCCAGCCAAAGTGAAACAAGTGTCTCCCTGTTGCTTTTTGGGTTTTTTTCCTGCTGGTTTACGATGGATAGAAATAAAAACCTGAAGCGTTTTCTACCACCTGAGTGGGCGTCCCTCCATCTCTATACTGTATGGTTGGTCTGATGCTGGAAGGTTAGACTTGTTGCCCCATTGCCAGTGTTTTTTAGAGTATTTGTGTCTTGGCAGTACTGCCCTCTCACCTATGGTATATCCTCCAGCGCGCACTAATTTATTTTCTCTTTTACCCATATAGACAGTCTCTGCGTTCACTTCCATTTTGCTCAGCTTTAGTGTGTCTCTTGTCGGCATCTTCATAGCAGCTGATGACCTTCAAACTCCCTACCGGTTTTTCGATGAAAAATTTTGTGATAATGTCCGTAATGGAGGTAATGGAGATTACTATAGAACAACAACGCCTCCAAGATACTACTATGGAAGTGACGAAGGTCTAAGGGCATGCAAAGAAGCAATGGAAAAATACAAGGTAACTTCTTGTTTCTGCTTGGTGTTTGTGATATTGGGTTTAGTGTCGCTGAAATACCCTTTCATGGACATGTAGGCTGAGGCCTGCAGAAAAGCTGAGCCAAAGCCAAGAATGACTACAAAAGGAATTTGAGATATATAAAAGCTCTTATACATTTCCCATTTGCTCAGTCCACTCCTGGCTTTGGTTCAAAAATTGCAGCAAAATCTTCATCAAAAAAGCTGCATTTCTGCAACATGGGACCTCTGTCGTAAAAGCTGTAATGACAAATGAATAAAACTCTATAATAAAGTAAGAAAATAAGTGGCAGGACCTTCAATAACCTACATACATTATATGCAAGCATGTGCCATGCATGTAAAATGCTGGTGTATTCGGGATTGTTACGTTATATAACATCACATGCCATGTGATCTCATGTTCAGTGGTCACGTGGCCTGATCACAGCTCAGTCCAATTCATCCGAACTGGCTAAGTTGCGATACCAACACAGCCGCTGTAAAAACAAAAAGTACATGGTGCTGCTTGATGGGTACTGAAGAGGTAGCGCCACTTACCTGAACACTGCAGCCTCTTTAGACAGCTGATCATTCAGGGCCTGGGTTTCACACCACTGCAGATCTTAATTGATGATTTATCTTAAGGGTAGGTCATCCATTATTCAGCCTAACAAACTCCTTTAACCTGTCTCTTCAAGTTGAAAGGGCCGTCTCTTTAGGACAATCTTAGTCCATATACCCTTTTAGGACATGGTGGTCCCCGCTTGGGAATACCGTACCTGAGCCAATATTCTGAGTGAGGCTGCATGCACATGATCCTGTGACATGTACGCATGTGTGTCTGGGGCCATAGAAATGAATGGCTCTATATGCAATCCATAATGAATCTGAAATATCAGAAAACTGATAAACTCCGATCTCGTGCATGGGCAGGTATGGGGCCGACAGTTTTTGATGACATGGGGTGAATCTCCACAATTATAGACTCTACCTCTACCCCGTACTTCATGTGTATGTACTAAATATGTATTTCCTTACTTCTAGGATGTAGTGGTTGGCTTGATATATATGACCCTACTGGTGATGGTCTGGGGTCTCCTCCTCTCAGTTTTCAGTATGGGCCCTAGACTGAAGTCGTGCTGTTGTAGGAAGGTAAGTCATACAATCTCAATTATTACATAATACATGTAATATGGAGGGCTATGTGTAGGGCACTCACTTTGGTATCAAGTCCATATATAATTTTTCCAGCAAATGGTGGAGACAACTCTGAAAAATACGATCATGAGCCCGGACACAACTTATCCTGCCCCTACTGCAGACATGGGGTTCAGGTTTTTTTTGGAAGGAATCTAGACTCCAGTTTCACATTTTGTTCCCATTCAAGTTGTTAGATATTAAATTGTCACGGTTGTGACCTTGTTAATATCCCCTGCATTGTATATTTTTTTTGCCTGTCATAAGGAGGAGGGAGTCGTATAAGGATTCTTAAAGGGGTGGCCACTTTCAGACCAATATTAAGAGACAAATGTTATGGTTTGTTTAATAAAAAGTTGTACAATTTTCCAATATACTTTCTGTATGAATTCCTCACAGTTTCTAGATCTCGGCTTGCTGTCATTCATTCTGTTACTTCTAGTGGATAAAAGTCTGACCATGGTCATGTGATTTACGGTCCATGGTCATGTGATGAGCACACAGGTGCACAGCTGATTACTAGGCAGATGTCTGATTATTGTGCTGTGACTATAACGAGCGGCACCTGTGTGCTCATCACATGACCCTGGATTGTAAATCACATGACCATGGTCAGAGTTTTATCCTCTAGAAGTAACAGAATGAATTACAGCTAGCAGAGATCAAGAAAACTGTGAGGAATTGTTACAGAAAGTATATTGGAAAATTGTACAACTTTTTATTAAATAAAAACTTACATTTGTCTCTCAATATTGGTCTAAAAGTGGCCAACCCCTTTAAGGTGCTTGGATGCCTGCAATAGCTTTAACCCATTAAATTGGCAGCTATTCCCTCAGCCTCTCCAAACAAATGCATGCTAGGCTCAACAGCTTATCCCTGCAAACAAAAGTTTAACATGTTGAGTTTGTCTAATGATCTGTTGGGAGAGAGTCCAAAGGTTCCCATATACTTCAAGGGGACTTGTCA
The DNA here is from genome assembly GCF_031893055.1 of Leptodactylus fuscus. NCBI lineage: Eukaryota > Metazoa > Chordata > Amphibia > Anura > Leptodactylidae > Leptodactylus > Leptodactylus fuscus. Next base: position 35,767,243 of record NC_134274.1, read on the forward strand.
GGTAAATTTTGAACACTGAATCGCTGACCGATCCTTATAGAAAAGGTGGTTCAGTGTCCTGAGTATACCTATAGAAGGCCTGACCATACCTGGCACTTAGTCTTCTATATACTTGGGTAGAGGTGAAACCTCTCCATTCTTCTGGTCCATTGCTCTCCATCCTTTAGTTCCTTAGGCCTACAATGTTACAAGTCTAGCTATGAACACAGTGGACCTGTGCCTGGGCTTTGATGTATTGGATATCTTTGTCATGGTACGATAACCTTTCACATGCATTTGCTATCTTTTAGAAACCTGAGATGGATGAAGAAGAACTGATTGTGCCAAATCCTGATGACATCACCCTTGCCTAAGGCGACCACTATTCTCCATTTTTTGTGGACTAGTTATAAAATCCTATGAAAAGAGAGGACTATTTGGCTTGCTTGAGTCAATGGCTGCTACGGTCATAAATCTTTATATGTCATTATTTCTAACTATTGCCTTATTGCCTTGTACGCACAGCTCAGGTTATAGCACTTTTGCAGTATTGATTCCTCCACCTTGATTTCTTCTTTAGCTCCCATGAGGTATCCGTTTAATTTACATAGACTAAGGTGGAGCGAGTGGTCGCTATGACTGTTATAGTTCTAGTACAAGCCTCACATAAATGAAAGTACAGTACATTCTGCTAATCTGACACCCAGTGGTTCTGAAGTCTGGATGATCTAGGGTAACAGAATATACCTGATGACGTGTTTCGGGATAGGCATAGGGAAAGTCAGACTCTTCAGATGAGCAACTTGGCTTATAACCACTAGTCTGCTGCCATGTTTGAATTGGTGCCTGGCCCCGCGGCTCTTGCTGTCCACTGTGGCTTATCTGTCTATTGGTGATGGTATGAACTATGTAGAGAATATCACATTGTCCTACGGAGTATCACAGAATACAGCACACACCATTGAATCCTCCTGCACCATGTTATGGTACCCAACAGCCCTTCCACTGCAAATGATAAATCCTGTCACTGTGTTTTATGTCCACTAGTTTCTATATCTTCATGTTAGGATTTCTGTTGTCTATATGTATAATTATATATATATATATATATATATATATATATATATATATGTACTTGTTACCTGCCACGTGTTTGGCAATGTGCTGCATTACATAATAAAATTATACATCTTGTACTACTATATAGGCTGGAAAGTCACTAAGTCCTCCCTGGAGCAAACGCACTCATTGCCTGCCATAGTTGAACCCCGAGTATTGGGAGGTTCAGTGGCTGGTGAATGAGCAAGGCACAGAAGAAGGGCGGTGGGGAGCGATGGACTGGCACATGCCTAAATGTACCGCTCTCTGCCAGTTTTGGGCTGAGGGCACTGCTGGACCTCTTCTGATTTTGAAGGGAAGCAAACATATGTCTTTCACCTTCTGCGCTGATTCCTTGGCCAACCACTGCGCCTGTGGTTCTACTTCATATGTGAACGTAACCATCTGCAGGGAGCTGAAGAATCCAAGTAATTCACCAGCTCCCTGCAGCTCTCTCTGCCTTCTGTATCCTCTATGGGGTCAGGCAGCTGACAGAACAACAAACACATCTCCTAGTCGTCACCTCTCGCCATCATCCCATCCTACACACCTCTGTCCAGACAGCTGTATATACACAATGTCCTCGCTTTTCTATTCTGCCCAGTGTAGAGACATTGCTGTAGGGCAGAGCCCCATGAGAAGCGGCCCCTTGTCTGCAGTGTATGTGTACATATGTGTGTGTATATGTATGTGTGTATATGTATGTAGGACAGGGAACTGGCAGTGAGCGGAGGCCGCCGCCTGTGTTACCCTCCCCAGCTCTCAGCAGCTATAGCTTGTCCCCGCATTATACAATCAGCTTCCTGTACCATAGAGAATAGGGTAAAGATCCCTGGGATGCTACACAATCCCTTCAGTCCCTAATACAGCCTGATGCCGGAGGGGGGCGCTGGGGGGTACGGCGGCCGTATATGTGCTTGGGGGGGGGGGGGGAGACACGGTACATAATCCTAGGTCTGTATCAGATCAGTGGGGAACAAGCCTGAACGTCTGGGAGGTTGTACTGGGGGAGAAGGGGATGAGCGCAGCACAGGCTGAGGAGGGGGCTCCTGTGTAGGAACGAGTAGTCAAGCGGGGTCTCCCCTGAGAGCGCACACCATTATTTCAGGGTTACTTCTGAACCCAGAAACTCGGATCTTTGATGCCTCCTGTTTAGTGTGTTCTCTTGTATTTATAACGCACTGTCTGTACTGCAGCGGAATGACTTGTCTGGGGGAACTCCGGCTCCCAGCAATAGACAGGCTGTAGGTTTGTGATGACACTGGGATGGGTCCATTGTCTCCGGGGCAGAGCTGAGAGTGGCAGCAGGGACAGGTGTAGACAGCCCTCACACACCTAGCGCCTGCTGCGGTTCTTATCAGCGGTTCTCTGCTGCGGATTCTTCTAGTTTTCTGCTTTCACACCGTCTAATTCTCCCGGAAAGCGAGAAAATAGAGGCGGCAAGAACTGTAGAATATGAGAAGGAAATCTCTGAATCACTAACGGGTGAGAGTTCGGCCAATCAGAGGAGAAAAGTGGGGAGGGGGGGTAACTGGCTGCAGGACACGCCCTGGAAATACAGCTTCAGTGCACGGGGGGCAGCAGCAGCAGAGAAGATGTCTGGCCGTGTTAAAGGTCTCGGCAAGGGAACAGGAAGGTGCTCCGGGATAACATCCAGGGTATCATTAAACCTGCCATCCGCCGTCTAGCTCACAGAGGAGGCGTCAAGCGCATCTCCGGTCTCATCTACGAAGAGACTCGCGGTGTTCTGAAAGTCTTCCTGGAGAACGTCATCCGTGACGCCGTCACCTACACCGAGCACACCAAGTGGAAGACAGTCACTGCTATGCCAGGGCCGCACTCTATGGCTTCGGAGGTTAATTCCGCTGCTCCCCGACTGTACATAACTAGAGATGAGCGAGTACTATTTGAAACGGCTATTTCGAATAGCACGCACCCATAGAAATTAATGGAAGCAGCTGGCACGCAGACTTTGCCGGCAGCCGGCCGCTTAACCTCCTGCGTGCCGGCTGCTTCCATTCATTCCTATGGGTGCGTGCTATTCGAAACGGGAGTTTCGAATAGTACTCGCTCATCTCTATACATAACCCAAAGACTCTTCTCAGAGCCACCACATCCTCCTGAGAACAGAGCTGTCCCTGCCAACCATCTCATCTCTGCATTCTAGGCCTGTATCTGCCGCTGCTTCATGTAAGTTACCCACATAAAGGGGCACACGCTAGACCTCATATTCACCCGCCTCTGCTCCATATGCAGCCTCTCTAACTCTCCATCCACGCTATCTGACCACAACCTGCTGACATTCTCTGCCTTCTCTCCAATAGACACCCCAACCTCTAAACCAACATGCCCCCACAGGAACCTCAACCGCCTTGACACCTGCACCCTCTCAGATTCTCTCCTACCACTCGCTGACATATCCTCACTCCAGGACACAGATGCCACTGCTGCCTTCTATAAAATCACCATTACCTCAGCCCTTGACTCTGTAGCCCCCTACACAAACACCAGAGCCCAACCAATCAATAGGAAACCCTGGCACACCGACCTGACTAAAAAACTGAGACGTGCCTCACAGGTTGCAGAACGCATCTGGAAGAAAAGCCACTCCCAGGAAGACTTCCTCAGTTACAAAGAGGCAGTTCTCACATTTATGAACACAGCAGGTCTACTTCACCACACTCATATCTGCACTCTCTCGCAATCCCAAACAGCTATTCACAACCTTCAACTCCGTCCTCCTGCACCCCCTCCGACCTCACTTATCTCAGCTGACGACTTTGCTTCTTACTTCAAAACTAAAATTGACACCATCAGAGACAGTCTCACCCTACTCCCCCGACAACCCCTCCACCCAACTGCTCACTGCCCATCATCCTTGACTTGTTTCTCCACCATCACTGATGAAAAACTCTCCTCCCTAATCTCCAAATCCCACCTCACCTCCTGCGCGCTTGACCCGATCCAGTCACATCTCATCCCCAAACTCACTGAAGTCATTACTCCGGCCCTAACCCATCTCTTCAACCTATCTCTAGCCAATGGATCCTTCCCCTCTGACTTCAAACACGCCACAGTCACACCTATACTTAAGAAATCGTCCCTTTACCCGTCCTCTCCAGCCAACTATATTCCCATCTCACTGCTCCCTACGCCTCAAAACTGCTTGAGCAGCGTGTCCACTCCGAACTCTCCTCCTATCTCCTGTCCAACCTGCTCTTTGACAGACTACAGTCAGGCTTCAGACCCCGGCACTCCACTGAAACTGCCCTAACAAAAGTCACTAATGACCTTCTAACCGCCAAAGCCAAGCGCCATTACTCTGTCCTCCTCCTCCTCTCCTCTGCCTTTGACACAGTTGACCATTCCCTCCTGTTAGAAATTGGCCCTGGCCCTTTCCTGGATCTCCTCATACCTCACCGACCGCACATTCAGCGTCTCCCACTCACACACCACCTCCTCACCACATCCTCTTTCTGGTGGTGTCCTCCAAGGCTCCGTCCTAGGACCCCTCCTGTTCTCCATCTACACCCTCGGCCTGGGCCAACTCATAGAATCTCATGGTTTTCAATACCATTGCTATGTCGATGACACCTAAATATACATCTCTGGACCAGACATTACCTCCCAGCTGGCCAGAGTTCCAGATTGTTTAGCAGCTGTAGCCTCCTTCCTCTCCTCCCGCTTTCTCAAACTCAACATGGAGAAAACGGAGTTCATAATCTTCACCCCACCCCGCATGGCCCCTCCTCCTGACCCATCTATCAAAATTAGTGGAACCACAATTACCCCTGTCGGTCAGGCCCGATGCCTTGGGGTAACCCTGGACTCCGACCTATCCTTCAAGTCACACGTTCAAACCTGCAACACTTCCTGCCGCCTCCAACTCAAGAACATCCACCAAATCCGCTCCTTCCTCACCCCTGAAACCACTAAGATGCTCGTCCAGGCCCTCATAATCTCCCGCCTAGACTACTGCAACACCCTCCTCCATGGACTCCCAGCTAACACCCTCGCCCCCTCTAGTCCACTTTAAACTGCGCTGCTCACTTAATTCACCTCACCCCCCGATCTTAATCAGCTGCTCCCCTCTGCCAGTCCCTCCACTGGCTACCCATAGCCCAGCAAATTGAATTCAAGCTACTAAAGTTAACATACAAAGCCATCCACACCCTGTCCCCTCCATATGTCTTTGAACTAATCTCCCGCTACCTGCCCACACGTAACCTCAGATCCTCCAATGACCTCCCACTTCGCTCTGCTCTCATCCGCTCCTCACACAACCATCTCCAAGATTTCTCCCGCGCATCCCCCATACTCTGGAACTCCTTACCAAGACACATAAGACTGACCCCCACAATCACAGGCTTCAAGAAGGCCCTGAAGACTCACCTATTCAAGAAGGCCTACAACCTCCAATAACACCATCACCGCACTGCCATCTGTACAGTCTCCCCCTCTCCTTCTGTCTCTACCCCCCTTCCCCCATAGATTGTAAGTCCTTGCAGGCAGGGCCCTCTACCCCATTGTGCCAGTCGGTCACTGTTAGTATTGTATCTACCTGTATATTTTGTGTATTGTATGTAACCCCCAAATGTAAAGCACCATGGAATTAATGGTGCTATAGAAATAAACAATAATAATAATAATCATGGAGACGACTCCTAGTATTATAGTTATGTATGAAATGTAGAAAACAGGGCACTCACCCGCCACGGGATACATAAAACATTCGTTTTTATTTCATCCTCTTTAAAAAAAAGGTCAAACCTTGACCATCCCCGATGGTCAAGGTTTGACCTTATTTTTAAAGAGGATGAAATAAAAACGAATGTTTTATGTATCCCGTGGCGGGTGAGTGCCCTGTTTTCTACATTTCACATATGTCACTGCCTGTCTAGGTTTTTTCACAGTGAGCACCACCCTGGGATTTTATTTATTCCATGTTTTTTTGGCTGTTACAGCTGGAAGATTTGCCAATACTGACACAAGATTGTGAATATGAGCGCTGTTGCAGTAGTGCCGCTGGCTACTTTGTTCTTTGCAATATATGATTTATAGTTATGTATGATGAAAGGAGTTCCTGCCTCTCAGCGACATATTGTACTGTAGTGACTATAATACTCTATGTTAAGGGGGCAGAACGGCCTTTTGCTGGGCTTTGCTAATAATATCAGTCAGCCACCATCTTGGAACCGGATACTTGACCTCGCTACATCAGCCTGCCAGAAGCTCTTCTGCTGCCCAGTGCCTTACCTACATGCGTTAATCTATGGCAATCCCCGCTAAATTCCTCCTCCGGCTGGTGCTCCATGAAGTCTTCTCATGCAGGCCTGTCTGCCCAGCCACCATCTTAGGGCCTTCTGCGTAGTCGGACTGCCAGGCCCTGTGGAGGAGATGGGGTAAGATCAGGGCCTACCTTACTTCTATGCTCCCTTCTCCCTCAGCTCACTGCTGGGGCTGCTATTTGCTGATTTAACCCATTGCCCAGGTCCTGCTAGGTCAGTGTTCTGCAGGCCTTTGATTCTGCGCCTCCTCTGCTCTTGGGGGCATACCTCCCAACTTTCAAAGGACATAATAAGGTACAGAATATGCAGCGCACCACAGTAAATTTAGCTCTTCCCACTTCTATGTTTACTCTGTCCATTCTCACCCATTTTTCTTTGTGCCCTCACACAGTATAATGGTCCTACAGTCACCCTAACATTATTGTTAGGGCCAGTTCACACGGAGTTAACGCGCTCGCATTCTGGCACGTATACACGTGTCAGAATGTGAGCGCTCAAAACAGATCTCATTCATTTCAATAGGTCGTTACGGGCGTATAACGCGCTTAATTTTGCGGCCGCAAAATTACACGTGTTATACGCCCGTATCGACCCATTGAAATGAATGGGATCTGTTTTGAGTGCTCCCATTCTGACACGTGTATATGTGCCAGAATGCGAGTGCGTGAACTAGCCCTTATAATGTTCCGCTCCAATTGCCCCAGAGTAAGGCCCTCTCCTCATGCCCAAGTTTAAACTGGGAGCAAATAAAGGGGAACATTGAACCGGGGCAGCTGAAGGGGAGCATTAAACTGGGCATCTGGGGGGTGATATTAAACTGAGGGCAACTAGAGGCAGATGTGTCTCCCCCTCCTGCTACTCCTATAGTTTAATGTCCTCTGCTGCTACTTGCTTTTACACTTATTAACATTGAAGACCCTTGAAAAATTTGCCTATTTGGGGGATGAACTTGGCTGTGGTTTTTAGACTGAAAAAGCAACGGTTTTAGGGACTTGTAAGTACAAGAGGATAGTTATTTTGGATAAAAATGTGTGGCAGTGAAGAAATGTGCGAGAAGTGATAAGGAAGAAGTTACTAAAAAACACCAAAAATTATCCCTTTATTGGAGCAGACTGCGACACTAAGCTTGTGTTGGTATTCGAAGAAGCAGTGCTCGTTTCTATGTTTCATTTTGTTGTTATTACACCAGCTTGAATCTTTGTAGGGATTCACACTCAGCTTTTCTAGGCTCCTAGACAACAAATCAGGCTAGTTAGCGTACAATATCAGAGCAGGGGATTCAAGGCTGCATATTAGGTAGGTCTGTAGCCTGGGAAAGCTGGATAACAACTTTGACGGGGCTGTGGTGACATAGCAGCTGCTCAATCTTGTCATCCAGCTTTTCCAGGATATAGACCAGCAGTCGGTGTATAGGGAGATTTATTAGTACATGCTTAGGCAAATTTGGAATTCAACAGTGTAGAAAAGCTGAGTAAGAAGCCACACCTGGTACATACATTCAGTACATAATCCTCCCCATACTATTTAGTATCTATACATACAGTACCTGTTTTTTAACATTATTCGCTGCAAATCAGATCTTTTTGGGAAATCCGGAGAAGCAGCTGAATCGAATTTTCTAAAACTTCACTCATCTCTAGTAATAATATAGCACCAGATAATATTATTCTTAGGATTAGACACAAGGACAATGATACATCTAAGTACTTTAAAAAGTTGGAAAGCAATTGAAATTTATTACAGCAAATGAAAGAACTGGATAGTGCATTTAACTACAAAGTGACTGAGAGAACGATAGTTGCTATGAAGCCGTCCATGTATGTTACATGTATATGAGATCCGTATATATATATATATATATATATATATATATATATATATATATATATATATCTCCATCCGTCTGATGATCAGGGTAAGATGGGAGACCGAAGGAAAGTTCTGATATTTACACATTATTCATCTACTTTACACATGAAAATATTTTCCAGAATTTCTCAAATTCATAATGTATGAATTTTCTGATGTCTCCCAAGATCTGATTTCTTATTAAAACGTTTCCCACATTCTGAGCATGAATGTGGCTTCTCCCCTGTGTGAGTTCTAAAATGTATAACAAGAGTTGATTTCTCATTAAAACATTTACCGCATTCTGAACATGAAAACGGCTTCTCCCCTGTGTGAATTCTCAAATGCGTAAGAAGATGTACTCTCTTTCTAAAACTTTTTCCACATTCTGAACATGAATATGGCTTCTCTCCTGTGTGAGTCTTCACATGCAAAACAAGATGTGATTTGTCAATAAAGCATTTCCCACACTCTGAACAGGAAAATGGCTTCTCCCCTGTGTGGATTCTTACATGTTTATCAAGTTTCGCTTTCTTAGGAAAACTTTTACCACATTCTGAACATGAATATGGCCCTGTGTGAATCCCCTGATGTGAAACAAGACATGATTTCGAAGTGAAACATTTGTCGCATTCTGAACATGAAAATTGCCTCTCCCCTGTGTGATTTCTCTGATGTTTAATAAGACTTGATTTGGCAGTATAACATTTGCCACATTCTGAACATGAATATGGCCTCTCTCCTGTGTGAACCCTCTCATGTAGAACAAGATGTGATTTGCTAATAAAATATTTGCCACATTCCGAACATTGATATATATGAGATGAGACAGAAGACCTGACATATCCAGTAGGATCACGTGATAAATCATTGCTGTGAAGAGCTGACATATGTTGGATACTGGCATTCTTGTTTGTGTCTTGTGTAATACTTGAAGAGATCAGATGTCTCTCTGAGCTCCAGGTCCTGACATCTGCCAAGAAAAAAACCCCAGATATTATAATTAAAGAGAAGGATTAAATTGTGATTGACATTTTATAGCATTGCTATATAAACCTTTCCATACACATTGAAAGACATGGGGCACAATCCAGTTACTAACTGACTAAGACAGTGGTGACAAAACAGATCACAATGTAACAGCAGACCTCTGAGCACGGACTAGTAGATTACAAGGTCACTTCAAGCACGTAGCTCAGACGGTATAAAACAGAGAACAGTATATTGGTATCCTATGAAAGATGAGATTTACACCTCTATGAGATATTACCAGTTGTAAATACAGTCAAAGTTATATCAAAGTGACAGTGACACGCAAGTCTGTGGGAAAAAAAACGATGGTAAATATTGGTTACAAACTTAGGTTTAACCATACAATGTTCTTCCACTTGCTTTTACGCATATTAACATTGAAGACCCTTGAAAAAATTTGCCTATTTGGTGAATTGTGCTTGGCTGTTTTTTTTTGTTTGTTTGTTTGTTTGTTTGTTTGTTTTATACACACATGAAGATGTTTAAAAAACAAAACCCAGCAACCAATGAAATGATCCCTTTATTGGAGCAGAATGCCACACCAACCTTGTGTTGGTATTGGAAGAAGCGATGTTGGGATTCTTTGTTTCATTGTGATGTTATTATGCCATCAGCATGAAACAACTACAGAATTTGGCGAAATACTTGTGGATATCGGTTAGTGTGCCTACCAATTGGACAGTCATAATGATGTAACTTTATAAAAAAGCCACCAAAAATGATCCCTTAATTGGAGCAAATGTGACACCAAAATGGCATTGGAAGATCTTTTTTTAATATAGTTTTAATTTCTTTATGTAAGCACCAATGCCAGTATGGATCAGTAGAATGTGATGGACCAGGTCGCAGGAATGTCTGGCTGAGTGGTGGCAGCTATAGAACTATGGGTGCCAGTACAGTATGGAATAACGTGATGGACCAGATCGCAGGAGATGATGACTGGCTGTGCTGAAACATCAGGCAGCATCAGTAGTACCGTAAAGGGAACATGATACAGGGAGACAATGGCAGATCTTTTTGGTAGCATCAGCCAGAGGAGTGTGAAAAACCTCATAGATCCATGCCTGATTCATTTTCACAAAGGTTTTTTTTTTTTTTTTAAGGATGGACGAGATAGAACTATCATGGCAAACTGGGCCAGCTCCTTCTACTAACCTACTAGGTCTCTAACCTATTAGCCTAGAATTCCCTGGGGCCAAAGTTATCTGCTGGAATATAGGAGATCTAGGTATGACTGTATCTGCTGAGGCAGCTGGAGGCTGTCAGTTACCTGTTGTCTGTACAGTTGCCACTACAAGGTGAAACATTTCTGGCTCATCGTGTTCCAGATATTGTATTTCCTTATGTTGCTGCTGCGTTTCATCTACTACTTGTAGCTGTGGCACTGGCAGAAGAGGTGGCGTTCTGACTGAGATGAACTGGGAGTGGGCAGACATGTGACTGGCACATGCAGCGGTCTTCCGAAAAGCTGAGGTAAATCTAAAAATATCACATTGACCCTGTGGTCTTCTGCATGCATTACGGTATTTTGTGCCAGCTAAGAATGGCTGAAATGCTCACACACCATTTTGGCCAGAAAAGCACTTCTATTAAGCCACTATACATACTAATAAATAGGTCTGCCACAAAAGTTAGGACAAGCACTGTTCAGGGACAATGTGTTATTCTACCCAAATGTAGTGCAGAGACAATATTGGTGCCATTGTTGCTAGCAACACTACCCAGGTGTGGTTGGTGAGGACAGTGGCATAACAAGCAAAGACTAGGTCCTGTAGTAAACTTTTGACTTTGGGCGCACTCTTTTCTGAACCCCCCACATGGTATAACTCCCCACAGTGGCCTTCATTCAGTATAATGCCCCATAGAAGCCCCTCCACATAGTATAATGTCCCACAGTGGCCCATCCACACAGTATAATATCCCATAATGGCCTTCATTCAGTATAATGTCCCATAGCAGCCCCTTCACATGGTATATTGTTCTATACCAGCCCTGAGACACAGAATAATGTTTGCCATAGCGGCCGCCTACTATATTACAAGTAAGGGGGATATAATTAGGTAGATATAGCATTCAGCAATCTCTGTTACAGTTGTAGAATTTTACCCAGCTTTGCCAGAATCCTAAAAGGGAATCGTAGTAAGCTATTGTACAATTATGGATCAAGGATTATGGATGTAGGTAGTTTTGGTATTTAACAGTCCCTGTTACCCAGCTTTCTCAGGACCTTGGATGGTAAATCCTCCTTAAGGGAGCGTTCACACTACCGTCGGTGTCCGACAGGTAGTGTCCGCTCAAAATCTGTCACGGACATTAGGAGCGGACACTAGCTGTGTCCGTGACACCTGTCATTCACTTTAATGGGCATCGGGTGCGTTCTTTTGCACTCCGTGCCCGTCCTTCCCTGTCCGCAAGTGAAGATGTCCGACTTCTCAAGCGGACAGAAGAACCCTGCATGCAGGGTCCGTCGGACACCGACGGTAGTGTGAACGCTCCCTAACATTGCTGTGTACAATATGAAGGATTTGTTATTGCAGCTTCATAGGGATTCACACCCAGCTTTTCAAGGCTTCAGGAGAGCAAAGTTAGTTGTCATACAATATGAGAGTTAGTGATTCAAGACTGCATATTAAGCAGATCTGTAGCCTGGGAAAGCTGGGTAATAACTTTGATGGGGCTGTGGTTACATTGCAGCTGCTCAGTCTTGTCACCCAGCTTTTTCAGGATACAGACCAGCAGTTGGTCTATATGGAGATTAATTAGTACATGTTGAGGCAAATTTAAAAATTAACAGTCTGGAAAAGCTGGGTAAGAAGCTCTGCAGAGAAGTAATGGCGGTCCTACCGAGCTAACTTCTCCACAGTACCTTTACATACATATAGTATCAAGAAAATACTGAGGATAATATACACTCATGTCCAAAATGGTCACACTTGCTGTATAGACCAAATTTTTGCAACCTAATCCCCTCCCCCAGTCCTCCTAAACTTTCTGGTATTGGGGTGGGGGACAAAGCTGCTGTCCTAGAGAAGAATACACCGATGTTCTCATTTATTTGCCATGCTCTGTAAGGCTCTGTTCACATCTGTGTTATCTAATCCTTTTGTCTGACCTAAGGGTGTAGCTACAGGAGGTGCAGAAGTAACAATTCCTACTGAGCCATGGAGCCTGAGGGGACTCAAACACCCTTCTACAACATACGATAGGAAGAGCAAGAAAAATAAGGAGATGATGTGAGGACTCACCGTTCTTGAGGTCACCAGTGCTCTTGAGGTTAATGTCTTGTCCTTTTTCAACCACCTTAATGATGACTTTTTCCTTCATTTTATATACAGCCATGTAAGAAGACTTTGCTCCTGGAGACTGAATGCCGGCCTCAGTATCCCCACCATACTGACATGGTCGGACGTAACAGACATACGGCGCCTGTCGCTTTCCCTCTGTTTTAACGTCTGATACAAAACAATCAGATATGAATGCAGCCAAATTGCGATATAGGACAGAAGAGCAAGAAAAATAAGAGATGATGTTAGGACTCACCTTTCTTGAGATCACCGGTGCTCATAGGGTTAATGTCTTGTCCTTTTTCTTCCACCTTAGGGCTGACTCTTTCCTCCGTCTTATTTACAACCATGTAAGAAGACTGTGCTCCTGGAGACTGAATACCGGCCTCAGCATCCCCATAATATGGACATGGTTGGACGTATTGGACATGTAGCCCTTTTCGCTCAGTCTCTCGCTCTTCCTCTGTTTTAATCTCTGATACAAAACAACAAGTTGTGAATGTAGCCGAATTGTGATATAAGACAGAAGAGCAAAAAAAATAAGGAGATGATGTGAGGACTCACCTTTCTTGAGGTCACCGGTGCTCATGAGGTTAATGTCTTGTCCTTTTTCAACCACCTTTATGACGACTTTTTCCTTCATTTTATATACAGCCATGTAAGAAGACTGTGCTCTTGGAGACTGAATACCGGCCTCAGCATCCCTATAATATGGACAAGGTTGGACGTATTGGACATGTAGCCCTTCTCGCTCAGTCTCTCGCTCTTCCTCCATTTTAATCTCTGATACAAAACAACAAGTTGTGAATGTAGCCGAATTGTGATATAAGACAGAAGAGCAAGAAAAATAAGGAGATGATGTGAGGACTCACCGATCTTGAGGTCACCGGTGCTTATAGGGTTAATGTCTTGTTCTTCTTCCACCTTAGGGCTGACTCTTTCCTCTGTCTTATTTGCAACCATGTAAGAAGACTGAATACCGGCCTCAGCATCCCTATAATATGGAGATGGTCGGACGTATTGGACATGTAGCCCTTCTCGCTCAGTCTCTTGCTCTTCCTCCGTTTTAATCTCTGATACAAAACAACAAGTTGTGAATGTAGCCGAATTGTGATATAAGACAGAAGGGCAAACAAAATAAGGAGATGATGTTAGGACTCACCTTTCTTGAGGTCACCGGTGCTCATAGGGTTAATGTCTTGTTCTTCTTCTTCCACCTTAGGGCTGACTCTTTCCTCTGTCTTATTTACAACCATGTAAGAAGACTGTGCTCCTGGAGACTGAATACTGGCCTCAGCATCCCCACCATACTGACATGGTCGGACGTATAAGACATTTAGCCGTTCTCGCTCAACCTGTGTCTGAACATGGTCCTTGTTCTCTTCCTCCACCTTAACCACTGATCCAAGACAATCCCTGGTCTCCTCCATGTGTAATAAGAACAATATCCGGGTAGACGTCTCAGCACAACTTCCTCTCAGCTGCAGGTCCTGGCTCTGAACAAGGAAGAAGAACATCCCCTCTGACTGATCAGCCTATGGGCAGGTAGGGGTGTGTATAATTTACAGCCCGGACCACCCCCAGAGACAAAACAAAGGGTTAAGTTCTGCCCCTCCTCCAGCACAGGTCACATGACGAGACAGTCACATAGACTCCAGTACGGAGATGGGAACAAACAGTCACTAAATATAATGCGTAGAAATAATGTTACCATGATAAGCAGAGATGAGCGAACAGTGAAATATTTGTTATTCGTTTTGAGTAGCCCCTCAATATTTGACTATTCGAACGAATATCGAACACCATTATAGTCTATGGGGAAAACCTGTTCGTTTCAGGGGAACCCACCATTCGACTCAGGAGGGTCACCAAGTCCACTATGACACCTCAGCAAATGATGACAACACCGTGGAATGCAACTGGGACAGCAGGGGAAGTATGTCTGGGGGCATCTAACATACCCAAGTACCTGTATTACCCCACTATCACAGCCTAACAACTACACACTTTCCACACTCAAAAAAACCTCTATGAAAGTGGGAAAATACCTGGAAACCTTCTTTCCTCCCCAATTGTATGGACAGAAACCCAAATTTGAAGCTAAAGAAACATTACCAAATGGAATAGAAATATTAATTATAAAACATAACCTTTAATAAATATGCATTAATAATCCTAAAAAGGCAGGGGAAGGAAAACTGTAACAATGTATGCTGTGCAAAAAATGGCGTAAACATCACACAGGCACGGCAGCCTCCAGAAAATGAAACCAATAACACTCACCAATCACATGATGTTGCCATTCAACATAGGAGGTTGCTAATAGTAACACACTGGTACATGGTCAGACAGTTCCAAGGTAAGAGTGGCCCAGGGTATATAGGTAACAGATAAAGTAACAGACACACACTAGGAAGGGGTAGGGATTACTATTTAACCCTCTAAACCTAACTCAGATCCATTCCCCTATTGGTAAATGGTCTGACTGGAACCTTTCCCTAAATATATGGCCACCCTATAGGAATTCTGAAGTCACTCGTTAATAATTAAAATAGAGCATGACACACGACATGCATGTTTCATCAGGATAAATTTAACACAAGAAATCCTGAATCATCAGGGGTTAAAGGTGCTCTAACATGCTAGAGGTACTCTAACATGCAGACGTGCCCTGTAAAGACAAATTGTCATACTGAGCCATATTCATACTCACTCATACACTTTCTAACCAAACATCCCATATGGTGCTGGGGGGTAGAGAGGAAATCAAGAGCCAGTATGAGGACAAAACTGCTATAGATATGGAGACTAATGGTTTCCCAAGTTGTCAGGAAAATACCACCGCCGCCCAGGTCTCAGACACACTGCCGTCCTGCCTTACATTCAATATAAAGGGTCGGGAAGCGCGCGCTACAAAACGAAAGTTCGCACATGCGCATTAGATACCCGAGTGTTTTCAGAATTCCTATAGGGTGGCCATATAAATAGTTAAATAGTAATCCCTACTAGAGATGAGCGAGTACTGTTCGGATCAGCCGATCTGAACAGCACACTTGCATAGAAATGAATGGACGTAGCCGGCACGCGGTGGGGTTAAGCGGCCGGCCGCCGTCAAAGCGGAAGTACCAGGTGCATTCATTCATTTCTATAGAGCGTGCTGTTCGGATCGGCTGATCCGAACAGTACTCGCTCATCTCTAATCCCTACCCCTTCCTAGTGTGTGTCTTTATCTGTTACCTATATACCCTGGGCCACTCTTACCTTGGAACTGTCTGAGCATGCAACCTCCTATGTTGAATGACACTACACGCAACATCATGTGATTGGTGAGTGTTATTGGTTTCATTTTCTGGAGGCTGCCATGCCTGTGTGATGATTACTCTATGTTTTGCACAGCATACATTGGTACAATTTTCCACTGGATGAAATACCAACACAGATGTGAACGAGGGGTAAGACATCTGGTCAACCAAGGCTTCTGCTCCACCTAACATATTCACATAGATCCCTATAGAGATCTCAGTAGTTCAGTACAGAGTGATCCAGATCTTGTAGCTGTAATATGGATGTTCATTGTAAAACGCCGCGTTTTTATTCTTCTGCCTTTCTGCAGTGTTGGGCTTTAGCCTTTGGCGATGCCCCATGTGGCATAAACGTCGCGATCCGCCTGCGACGGAAAAGCCATGGAAAGAAAAAGTTTATAATCACTGCAAATTGGATGGGATTCTAGTGTATTCCATCCCCACTTTGTGTTAAAATATGCACTGCAGACAGGTGGCGATTTCCAAAATCGTTGTGGTTTTGGAAATCGCAGCATGTCAGTTATATCTACGGAAATGCTGGCGGTTTCCCCATAGGTATAATTGAAGCAGAAAGTCCACAAAGGAAACCTCTGTGAATTTTCTGTCAAAAGTGCTGAGGGAAGAACAATGTCAATGGGAGTCTCTTTATCAGTGCTGATTCTGCCACGAGTTATCATGGCAGTATCAGCGCCACTTTACTCCGTGTGAATGCCCCCTTAGATTGGAGTATGTGTATAGGCAGGTGAAAGGTAGGGGAATTAGATGTATGGATGTGGTGTACAAGGGACACTAGCTACACACCTGTGATCGGGTTTCCGTTCATCGGGTCCACTTGCGGACTTGAAAAACAGAAACCCAATCCACTTAAAAAACGGAAACCCTTTTGTCTCACTGTTTTTTAAGCAGAATGGGGAGAAATGAAGAGGGGAGCTGTAACTGGAGGCAGATGGAGGGGGGACATGAAGTGGGGTAGATGAAGGGGGATATGAAACTGAGGGAGAAATGGAGGGGGGGGGGGGAGACATGAAATTGGGGGTAGATGAATGGGGCCCTTAAACTGGAGGGGCAATAAACTGGGGACAACTGGAGGGGGCATTAAATCGTGAAGGTAGCTGGACATGTCTGCCTTTAGTTGCCCCCAGTTTAATGTCCCACTTCAACTGCCATTAATTTACTGCCCCCACAACTACCCTCACTGTTTAATGTCTCCCTCTAGTTGCCCCAGTTTAATGTCCCACTCAAGCTGCTATTAATTTATTGGCCCCCTCCAACTACCCCCACTGTTTAATGTCCCCCTCCAGCTGCCCCAGTTTCATGTCCCCTCTAGTTTCCGCCAGTTTAAACTGGGGCACCAGGAGAGGGACTTAATACTGTGGAGCAGTTAGAGGGAACATTACAATGTGGGGACATATAATGTACGGGTGACTGTAGGAGGATTATACTGTGTGGGGGCACATGAAAAATGAATGAAAATGGGCGGAGTCAACGTAATTGGTTAGAGCTAAATTTGCTGCAGCGGGCTAAGCACGCAGCACATTTTGTCCCTCTTTCTGTTCTTCAAAAGTTGGGAGGTATGTGTAAGGGACAGTGCAGACCTGTATATAGGGAGTATATAAGGTTATGCAGTGTCTTCTATATAGTCCATACGTCATACACCGTGTACACTGCGGGGTATACAGGACAACACGGAGAGTATATAAACAGGCAGCAGTCGCTCTCACAACACACTGAGCATTCACTCAGCCGCCGTCTCATACACCACGCAGGCACTCCCGGCAGATCAGCTAACACGCCCGGTCACGTGATCTTCTGGCTCCTCCCCCCCATACTCAGTCAGTGCGCGGGAAGAGGATTAGGGGATGGTGGTTATGGGATGGAGGACTGGAGGCCTTTAGGTGCCTTATGGGGGTTCAGGGGCTGTTATTTTGAGGGTTTATGTTGTTGGCTTGAGATATCACTGCAGGGAATGTAAAGGGGAGCACTGGGAATCAGCTGATGTTTTTGGAATCTAATGGGGGGGGATGAGAACTTGAGGGGTACATGTAGTGTCAGTGTGCAGCAAGTGGGGTACATAGCCGGGGTGGTCTGTTATTACCCCTGAGCAGTCCATCTTCCCGCCTCACATAACAAGACGGCCATATAATGCACGGACATTACGGATTCACAGAAATCCCAATGATTTTAAGGCTCGCCTTCCATTTAGAAGCCCATCCTCCAGTTTTCTTGGCTCTGAAGCCCAGAGTACAGCGCCTCCATGGATGACGTTAGCGGGCATGTGCAGAAGACGTGATCTGCGGCTGATTTCAGTGGCAGGGAAATGCTGTTTTTTTTTTTTATTCCTCTTGCTCATTATTTTACCTATTGGAAAATAATAAGCATCATGCTCGATCTTCGGGTACATTCAGCCAGCTATGGTGGTTTGCAAAAGTATTCACACCTCTTGTACTTTTTCACATTTTATCACCTTACAACCACCATCTTAATTGTGAAGTGGAATGAAAATGATTAAAGGTTTTCAAAATTGTAATCAAATAAAAATCTGAAAAATGTAACGTGCAAAAGTCTTCAGCCGAATATTTCTCACATTTTGGACTTCCTCAAGGCAGGTCTAGAAAAGGTCTTTTCCCTCAAGGTTCATATCTCAGCTTTAGGGGTTATCTTTGACATTATTAGCAGAACATCATTGGATCAAGATGTTCCATAAGGCAGTTGCCAGATTGGAACCTAAAATTTCCAACCTAATCCCCTCATGGGATATGAATTCAGTTTTTATCAGGATTAACGCTACATCCCTTTGAACCCTTACAAAAATCCTCTTTAAAAAGGCCAACCCTAAAAATGGCGTTTCTATTCGCTATTCCCACGACTTGGAGAGTAAGTGAGATCCAAGCTCTCTCATTAATGAACCTTTTCTACCATCCTGGAGGACAGAATCTTCTGAAAATAGACTCTTCCCAAGGTGGTCACTGACTTCCATATGTCAAAAGAGATTATCTTACCAAAAAAACAGACTAGAAGAGTCATTTCACACCCGGGATGTATGTCAGGCGGTATTGGCCTACCTTCAATTAACAGACTCCTGACTTTGGTCAAAAAACCACAACAAAATCTGCAACAAAAATCGTTTCCGCAAAGTGGGGTCCCATCCCGAAAGCGTTTTCTGGGACTTAAAGGCTGAGTTCACACAGAGTTTATGGTCAGGAATTTGCCTCAAAATCAGCCTCCAAATAGAGTTCTATTGGAAGGCTGATTTTGAGGCGGATTCCTGACCAAAAAACTCTGTGTGAACTTAGCCAAAGGGAACCTGTCAGGCTGTTTGAGTCCACTAAACTACCAGCATACTATCACTGTCGGTATCCTCAACAATCAAAGGTTGGAGATCAGGAATCTGCCACATAATGAGCCACTAGTTTAGTCTTGGGCTTAGCAGTCAGAGTGAAAATTGCAGGATATAGTACTTTCTTTTTTAAATATTAACGGTGGCATGGAAGATTCTTTAAGATATTTCGAATTCTTCTGCTTTAAAATAAAATATGTTTAGCAGGAAAACTTGGTATAAAAAGAAAAAAAATCTTTGGTAACACATCCCCTTTAAGATATGTTCACATGGGACAACACTGATGATTATTTACCAAAGTACTATTATGTGATCATTTCATGACCGAGAATGATTGTAACCCTCTAGCAATAAACAAGTTCTACATTCAATGACTACAAGCAAATCAGATTCTGCGTCTTTCTAGCTGTTCCTACAGGCGACAACAGGTAAGAATAATAGGACTGCAACGATTCCCATCTCCACATAGAGTGGAGTCGGCGTTCTGCAACTAAATGAAGCACCAGACAGTACATAGCACAAGTTATTTTATTCTGGACTAGAATCACACCAAGGAACATGTCCTAAGATGGCTCTTCAGTGGATTCTTGTGAGATTGGAACGACACTATATATAATCAATAAACAACCAATACAATGCCCAATCCAAGACTGGTAGGAAAAATTCTCAAGCTCTACAAAAAGGGAGGTTGTGTTATTACCAGTCGGGGCACAAACCTTTTCCGGGATTACAGAAACAGTGATTAGGACAACAATGTGAAGGTTTACCCTAAAGACACTTCTAAAGGAAACCTGTAAGTGGGGATTTGCCCCAAAAAACTGGCCCAGTCGTGTGCAGAGTGAAGTACTGACCCTGGGGCATGGCCCAGAGAGGCTTCTTCCTCTCTACTTTATCTTCTGATTTGGCGCTTGTAAATCGATGATGGGTTTTGATTACTGCAACTCAAAATATCCATTATTGCTGTTTACAAGAGCCTGGAAAGAAAATAAAACTTACAATGTGTCATGGGAGAGGTTCAAGCCCTCACTTCAGCTTCATTGACATCGTCTTGCCTCCTTCAAGTCTCTGTGCTCTGCCTTGTACTTCTTGAGTGCAGTGCAGGAATGTGTACATGTGCTCGGGAACTTCGCCTCGTTGCAAGTACACGACAAAGGAGCATCTGTGACCTGGAGAAGGCAAGGGATATCAGTGAAGTCGGGGGGGGGGGGGGGGGGGGGTTAGCAGCTCTGCCCCATGGCTATCCAATACTGAATCATGCCATAAAAGTCTTCCCTTGAGGTATGACACAATGATGGAGATGAGAGGCCTCAAATTAAGTGATAGGATCCTGTTAAAAAGAACCATCCTTTAATAGAGGCCGCTCCACTGATACAGTTATTGTTGTTTTTCTCTAGCCCTGACAGTTCCTGAGCAATTATCATTAAAGGGGTTGTCCAGGGGACACTGAATGATGAGGCCTGGGGGTTACAGCCTGGTTCCGACCCTTGAGTCGTAGGATTGGAACCAGTCCCCGACCCTTGGGTCACCACAGGTAATTGCCTGTTGTATGGGGGCTGGCTGACTACAGATAAGCCCCCAAGTCCATCATCCAGCGGAATCAGTTATGGTAAGCTTAACCTCCCCCAGACAACCCATTTAATTAACATATTGTAAAAACAAAAAGTTGTGTCCACCAAATGTGGAAATACATTCTGAGTAATAAATCTAGTTCTATAAAGAGAAAACGAAAGGAAGAGCTTATATCTGCATGCTTCAGGAAACTCTGCGGGTTGTAGGACAATAAGAGTCCCGGTCATTGCATTTCCCCTCTTTGAAGATTAGCCACCATTGCCCTGACAAAAGTCTGACACTAGAGTCAAAAACGCAAAAGAAAACCATCCAACGACTGAAATCTTCTGTTAAGGGCATAAAAGACCTGATGGCTTAGGCGACTTGATTTGTGCCTAAAATGTTCTCCAAATGATGATCAAACATCGGCCTCTCCTCTGTATGAATTCTCTGATGTTGAGAAAGATCCGATTCCCTACTAAAACCGATCCCACAATCCGAACACGCAAACGGCTTCTCTCCCGTGTGAGTTTTCTGGTGGTCGACAAAAACAGTTTTCTTGGAAAAACTTTTTCCGCATTGCAAGCATGAATAAGGCTTCTCCCCCGTGTGAATTCTCTGATGTTCAACAAGAATCGATTTCCGGGTAAAACATTTACCACAGTCTAAACAGGAAAATGGCCTCTCTCCCGTGTGACTTCTTTGATGGTCAACAAGCCCAGACTTTTGGGTAAAACTTTTTCCACATTCTGAACATGAGAATGGCTTCTCTCCTCTGTGAAGTTTCTGATGTTCAACGAGACCCCATTTCTGGTTAAAACCTTTCCCACATTCCAGACATGAATACGGCTTCATCCCTGTGTGAACAATCTGATGTTCCAGAAGAGAAGATTTCCTGTTAAAACTTTTGCCACACTCCAAACATGGGAATGGCTTCCCCGTATGAGTTTGCTGATGGTCAACAAGACTAGACTTCTTTGTAAAACATTTCCCGCAGTCCAAACATGAAAATGGCTTCTCCCCTGTGTGAATTTTCTGGTGAGCAACGAGACCAGACTTCAATGTAAAGCATTTTCCACACTCTGAACACGAGAAAAGCTTTTCCCCGGTGTGAATTCTCTGATGTTCCACTAGACCCGATTTCAGAGTAAAACGTTTACCACATTCTGAACACGAAAACGGTCGCTCCCCGGTGTGAATTCTCTTATGTTTATTCAGGTCTTGTTTCTGGGTAAAACATTTACCGCATTCAGCGCACGAGTACGGCTTCTCCCCTGTGTGAATTCTCTGATGTCTAACAAGATCTGATTTATGGATAAAACATTTCCCACACTCTGAACACGAAAATGGCCGCTCTCCTGTGTGAATTTTCCAGTGTTCAACAAGACAAGACTTTTGAGTGAAACATTTGCCACACTCGGAACAGGAATGCGGTTTCTCTCCGGTGTGGATTTTCATATGTCCAACAAGGCCCGACTTCTGACTGAAAAATTTACCACAAAGCGAGCATGAAAAGGGCTTTTCCCCTGTGTGAGTTCTTTGATGCCTAGCAAGATCTGACTTTTGAGTAAAATGTTTCCCACAGTCTGAGCACGAAAACAGCTTCTCTCCTGTGTGAATTCGCTGATGTTCGGTGAGAATGGATTTCCTGTTAAAACTTCTCCCGCAATCCAAACAGGAAAACGACTTCTCCCCAGTGTGAATTTTCTGATGGTCAAAAAGTCCGGATTTCTGAGCAAAACATTTCCCACATTCCAAGCAGGAAAATGGTTTCTCCCCCGTATGTGTTCTCTGATGTTGAATAAGATTGGATTTCCTTGCAAAGTTTTTCCCACAGTCAAAACATGAAAATGGCTTCGGCCCGCTATGGGTTTCCTGATGTTGGAGCAAATCTAATTTCTGTGTAAACCATGACCCGCATTCCAAACAGGGAAACTGATCTCCTGGAGTAACTCGTGTTATATTATTATTTCCGTCTTCATAATACGAGGATAAAAGAAGGTGGTCTTCCAAGTTCTTACTGCGGCCATCTGGAAATAAATGGGACTTGTAAATTACAGTGTTAAAGGTCCTAATACAAAGCACAAGCTCATTGGCCATTACCTCCCCTCCATTCAAATACTGCGGGGATAGGCCGGCTCGCCCGCCCAGACAAGAAGACAGGCAGAGACCGACCAACAGGGAAGGAATATGGGGAGGGATAAGAATCCAGGTTAGAGACTCATGCTGCACAGCCTCCTAATGGACCAGACTAGGTCTGGTAGCCAAGCAGCGCCTTCCGCTAGGAGGTCCTCAAAACCTGGAGCTTTGACTCATGCCTCTAAGGAGAGGAAACCGCAAGTGTGACTGTAGTGACCCGTAAGAAAATGGCATAGACGGCACATGGATGACCCATACTTTTTATTAGTGAGCCCAGGCCATGAAACGGACGGGAACAAGACTTGTCCTGAGTTTTCAACCCGTCATAATACACAGTCAAGTATACAGGGCCATAAGAAAACAATGGGACAGTCAGTGCACTAGTTGCCTGCATAGGGTCGAAAGATCAGGAGAAGGTTTGACAGTTTTATGGGTTTCCTGTCCTTGGAGGCAGAACCTCCTCTCTTTGTGGGTGCTGTCATTGGAGAAGGGTAAATAGCTCCTCTATGAGATACTGGCACACTAAATCAATAGAAATAGAGTGTAAAAATCCGCTCCAACCAGAAGGAAGAAAATTCAAACGTCCAAGCTTGTCAAGTAAAAATATTCCAGCTTTATTAAATATCCATTAAAAACTGTGACCGAAACCCCCAGTTTTTAATGGATATTTAATAAAGCTGGAATATTTTTACTTGACAAGCTTGGACGTTTGAATTTTCTTCCTTCTGGTTGGAGCGGATTTTTACACTCTATTTCTATTATATGGTCGGAGGTCCATTCCGGTATCTAGACTCCCAGAGGAAGTTTGGAAAAGCAATCGGTGAGCTGAATATATCTATATGTCACACTAAATCAATGTGGGTACACCGTGGAACTTTTTCCTAGCATAAAAAATTGCAAATCAGTTCTGGGAGAAAGCTTTGCGGGGACGGCATGGTACCTGCAGCTGACAAAGTCATTAGAATTTATGCCAGAAGTTGGTATAAGTTGTAGATCATATCTAAGCTAGCTCGAAGCTTTCTGGCACACGGCATTTGTCTATGAAATAGGCAAAAATCATGCAGCAGATGGGGTAAGATCACTCCTGACAACTTACCTATGTCAATATATACAGAGACTTCCTCCTCCTCCTTACATGACTGATCACCCCTCACAGGTAATTCCTCTTCTTCCTCTACGACTTCAACTTTAATATCAATCTCATCTTCACCCTGATTTAACATATGGAAAAAATAAACTAAGTCAAAACATTACTAAAGAAATCTAGACCATCGACAATTGATCAAATACTTAAAGGGATCCTATCAGTCAGACACAATTTTTTTTGTCTTTTGTCTTCTCCGTGCCGCCGTTCGCCTACAATCCCGGTTCTTGTCGGTATGTAAATGAGTTCTTTTTCAGCACTGGGGGCGGCCCCAGGGCTGCGAGAGAACTCTCTCCAGCGCCGCCTCCTCTTCTTCAGCAGCGTCATCTTCAGCCTCTTCTTCCGGCGGTGGCTTGCAACTTCTAAGGCCTTTGGCCTTCCAATACTGTGCAAGCGGCCATTTTCTCGTGGCCTGTGGGCATGAGCAGTCTGCTCTGCCTAAGGCCCGAGGCCTAGAAGTTACAAGCCATCGCCGGAAGAGGCTGAAGATGACGCTGCTGAAGAAAAGGAGGCAGTGCTGGAGAGAGTTCTCTTGCAGCATTTGGGGCTATTCCGACGTGGTACCTACAAAAAATTGTGTCTGACTGATAGGATCCCTTTAAAGGGCTTGTCTCACCAATGCAACTTATCGCTATCTGGAGGATTAGATGAAGATAGATGGGGGTCCCGACCTAATCTAATAAACCAAACCTTATCAAAATCTGTTTATCAGATATGGCAGCACTGACTTTTCTGAACAGCATAAGAGTATTCACTCATCTAATGTCTTCCTACAATGAGAGGCTAGGGGGTCCTCTATTTAGATGCTACATGAATTATAGTGGACATCAGGATACACTGCAGTAGTTTATAGGGGGCATAATCAGAGGCCTAGCAGGAAGGCTAACAGCAACTGAATCATCTGGTGTAATGACAGGCAAAAGCATTGGATAGGAGGGCAGGTCCACTAAATGTGGAGAGTCCCCACTAGTCTGACATCCACAAAAGCACACAGAGGACAACGTAGGGTATATGAGATGAATCTTTGCTGGAACCAAGTAAGCTACCTTTGCTTAAAAGTGTACAGCAATCTTGCCATTGAGCTATCCATTCATTTCTATGGAACGGGCTAAGACAGTCCACGGCTCTCAGCTATCTACAGAGGTCTCATTCAGACTTGGGAGAAAAACACTCCCATTCTTGTGACCAGTGGATGTCCAAGTAGTTAGGTCCTCACCAATCTGCAACTTTAAAGAAGACCTTCCACCACTTGGAGCACATGCGGTTTTATACACCGCTAGAAAGCCAAATTCGGATTTCATGTTCTGTGCCCCGGGTGAAGAGCTATCGGTGCTAGTACATAGCTCTTCACTATCAGAAGGGCGTTTTTGACAGTCAGTCAGGAACACCCTTCCTCACAGTAGCGCCTATAGGGCTGTACTGTGAGAGAGGGGAGGAACGCACCCTAATACCTAATAGGAGTCAGACCATGGACAGAAATATCCTACTCTTTTTTTTGTACACACATAAGAATAATTGCTTCGCTATATATAATATAGAGTTTACTGCCAGACCTTGGTCATACCTGATGATCCTCTAAGGCACCGAGACAATCCTTGGAACACAAACGACTAGGACATCTTTCCGACAGATTTCCTTCACTGAATCTATCTGTAAGAAACACACTGCTGATGCTACAACCCAGTTAAGGTGTAGGATAGGTCATCGCTACTCGATCGGTGGAGATCTGACCCTTAGACACTAGCCCATTCTGCTGTTTCAGGCAGCTTCCAGCACTCCTATATAGGTATGGCACCATAGGCTGCCTGGATCAGTGTAGGATCTGGATGTTGGATCCCCGCCAATATGATACGGAGGATAGTTCATCAGTGTCATGAATAGCCCCCAACTTGGAAACTCCCTCCTTAATATCAGATCCGCTGACCATTGTAGACTTAGTTCTGGACCTCCAACTTACAGCTACTTTTGCAGGGATGGCTAGTTCTACACTTTTGCTGCAGCAGCCGCTACATGAAACCTGTCTGAATACATGTGTCTATTAAATGCATAGTGTTCTTTTGGCCTGCTTGCAGTCAAGTTTCCATCAGAGAATTCTCTCAAAGGGAAACAAGTAACTCAGTGAGAAACCAGACTTAATCACCTGTGGCAGATGAATTTTCCATCTTCGAAAAGTGATGATCACCCATTACACATGCGTCATCTTCATCATCTAGATCTTCCACTTTAATATTGAGAAAGCTTTCCCTCTAAACAATACACAATAAACAGGAGAATGACAGAACATAAGAACCCACAGAAACTCTAAAGATACAGTCAGACCTGAACTTCAATTACCTGATGTTCTGGTTGGACACTGAAATCGTCCTCTAAGACATCTTGTGTATATGGACTTGGACAACTTTCAGGTGGAATACTCTTACTAGATCCATCTGTAACACAAACACACAGACTGAGAACACTGAGGAGCATGTGCCAAGTGGTTGAAAGCAAGGAAACGCTTTCAAGAAATGAGAGTGAAGATCTCTTTGTTTGCACAATGCTTATATTTGATGAGCAGAATTTAGAACACATTTAGAATTTAGAATGCATTTGAGACTCCTCTGACCTGGTGAGGTGAGGGTCTGGTGGTCCTCCATCATAACGTCCTTGTACAGATCCTTGTGTCCATCTATATACTCCCACTCCTCAGCAGAGAAATAGACGGAGACATCCTGACACCTTAATGAAACCTGACAATAAAATGGTACAGTCATGATCCAGAAATATCATCCCTTGTGTTTCTGTCTAATGTCCCAGCAGCGCTCACCTCTCCGGTCAGTAGCTCTATGATCTTGTTGGTGAGGTCCAGGATCTTCTGTTTGTTTCTTCTCTCATATGTCCATAAAGGAGATGAAGGTTTCATATTGGGAGTCTGTGACCTGCTCCATTGTTCTGACACAAAGGGCTGTAACCCAGACTTCACACACTCACCATAGGGCTTCTTCACTACTGTATAATCCTGTATTTGGAGAGGGACCACAAAAAATATTACTGTGAATAGTTTGCCTCTTTTCTGGTTGGATTTGCCTTGAAGTCCTGGGTTCCATTCTGACCAGGGACAACTTCTGCAAGGGGTTTGTACATTCTCGCGTGTTTGGGAAGGTTCCTCCAGGTACTCCGGTTTCCTCCCAAATTCCATAGACATAATGATAGGGAATATTAATTATGAGCCCTATACAGGACAGTGACGGGTAAAGTCTGTAAAGGACTGTGGAATATGGTGGTGCTATATAAGTAAGAGAAATAATATATAAATGTCTGTCACCAGTCTGATATCTGAAGCTCAAGCGCAATGGGATTATGCAGCCCAGACCACGAATCATAACAAAGGAGGAAGCTAAGCTCTGAAGGTCTCAAACAATACTCATGAGATAACCATTGGCTGCAAAGTGGAGGGGATTCATGCAAATCCCATGCCCACTTTGTGGAAAAAATAGCGATGCGGATATGCTGTGATTTCCAAAACCGTCGCAGTTTTGAAAATTGCAGCATGTCAATTATATCTACGGAAACGCCGACGGCTTTCTCATAGATATAATTGTAATAAAAAGTACGCGGAGGAAAACTCTGTGAACTTTCTGTTCAAAGCGCTGCGGGAAGAACCGCAATGTGTTCACACCATGCTTGTTCCCGCAGCGCTTTAGCCTGGCCCGTGGGGCCTTAGCCTCAACCAAGCAAAACAGTGAGGTTTTGTCTGCGGATTTTGATGTTTTTCCGCTGCATTTCTGCAGAGTTTCCACAACACATTTATCATGCTGCGTTTTTGCTGCAGTTTTCACACTCTCCATAGATATCTATGGAGGGAAAAACTCAGCGTTTCTGCAACTATAATTGACATGCTGCATTTTTCAAAAACGCAAACGTTTTTGAAAAAAAACAACTTTTCCGCAGTGTTTTTTTTTCCGCAGTGTGGGGCTAGGATTAAACAAAATTGCATTCACTATGCTGCATTTCCGCAATGCCCAAAAACGCTGCGTTTCCGCCCAGTGGGGCCTTAGCCTTAGGGTGACATATGGGTAAAATAAAAGGAAGGAACTGTAGGCAAGTACTTTTTGACCTCAGCATACATTCAACCTCACCTCTTCGGTCAGCAGGCAGATGATCTCCAGGGTGAGGTTTAGTATGTTCTCTGTTAGCTGATCTCCATTCTCGTCCATACTAGGTCAGTCAAGGAGAGGACATTATACTGTAAGGAAACTTCAGCAGAAACATGAGAAGAAAGGAGGAAAAATATGACTAGATCTGTACTGTAATGTATCAGTGAACTGCCAGGGTGGGTGTGTGGGTCTATATGTTCTTTTGTGTAATGTCCATGCTGGTAACACTTTATGTACTACCTATTATAGCATTATTTTTATGTATGTACTAGATATAACACTATTAGACACAGTCCAGTCACATTAATGTGACCACCTGTCAAAATCCAGAATAACCTCCTTTCGCAGAGCGGACCGCTGCGAGACGTGCAGGAAGAAAGGGGATGTTGGGATGATATTCACTGGGATGTTGAGCCATGCCGACTCCAGTGCCGTGGCCAGCTGCGCTAGGTTACGCAGTTGAGCATCCATGGCGCGAACAACCCGATCCAGGTGGTCCCATAGATTCTTGATTGGGTTCAAGACCGAGGAATTTTCTGGCCAAGGGAGTACGGTAAACTCATCCTGGTGCTCCTCGAACCATGCACGTACACTGCGAGCTTTTTGACACGTTGCATTGTCCTGCTGGTAGATGCCATCATCCTGAGGAAAAACAATTCGCATGTAGGGGTGAACATGGTCCGCAAGGATAGATGCATACTTGTGTGGATCCATTGTGCCTTCCACAATGATGAGTGCACGCAGATGGCTGATGACACGTGCCTTCTGCCATTGGTTATTTAACGTTGACGTCAAAAGTAGGCAGTGGTCACATTAATATGACTGGACTGTGTATATATAATAGTATCACTTCTGTATACTGTCTATGCAGTTATTTCTCTGCACAGTATATAATGGTATTATTTCTGTGGGCTGTCTACGGCGGTGTTATTTCTCTACACTGTATATAGTGGTATTATTTCTGTATACTGTCAATGGCATTCTGTGTCACACATCTTTTGATTTGTAGTCTTGAAGGTAATGGAAATACTTGGTGACAATCATTAGTCTTTCTATCTAATAAACGGATAGTGTATGGCTTGGATATGCTGTTCTTTTATGATCAGTGTGGGGTCGATATGTGGGACCCTCATCAATCCAGGGAATGAAGCTGATGCTGTTCTTACCATGAACAGCAGCACTCGGCCATCCACTGTGCAGCCCCATTCGAGTACATGAGGCACAAGCGGCAGTGTCAGGATCTCTTAGATCTTGAGCAGTGGATCCCCTTCTATAACAGAACCAATGAGGTTCCCAGAGACCAGATCCCATAGATCATATCTTAGCAATATACCATCACTAATAAATGACGGTACCCCAATAAAGGGGCATTCCCTTCACTGAACATTTTGGTATATGACGGCCTCTGTCCTCGTGAATGATCTTGAGATGGTGCAATGCTTCATGCATGATAATCTCAGGGCATGGTGCGGTCAGCGCGACAACTGTACCACCCAATACATAGAAGGGTCCATTGCAGAGGATCTGCAATGGACCCTTCTATGTATTGGGTGGTACAGTTGTATCAGGGCTATATACAAATGACAGTAATATTCAAGGGACTGGCATTATGTAAGGGGGGGGGGGGCTGCCACAGACAGGGAGCTCTTGCACTGCCATGCCATGACTGTATTGGGAGAGGCTGCTGTAACCATGTACATACAAGATGTCACCACTAACACCAACACCTCAGTATCCGCTATAAGTCGGCAGACCATGCCCCATAATGACAATATATACAAGACAAGAGCCATACCTACACCGAGCGTAGGGCCCGCTCTTCTCTACCACCGGCCGTTTACAGTCCCAGACTAATATTGTCCTCCTCGGTTTCCCGTACACTGTTTACCCATCTGCACAGCTCACCTCAGCTGTCTCTCCGCACGTGACTTCCTCTCGCCTGTGATTGGCTGCCCTTGCTGAACGATGTTTACGGGTAAGTCTACCTTTACGACATGCGCAGTTGTACACGGAGCGCGCCATTTTCTTGTAGCTCATTGTATCTGATCAGTGTAGGTTGTTATCTGCAGCAATAGGTGTGTGCTCTCTGTTATCAGCTGCAGGGCAGATTGTTGGTAGTTATCGCATGTAGTGTTATCACTAGAATGATGGGCGCCCCAGTAAGAGTTAGAGAGACTATAACAGCAATATAATCTCATAGAAATGATACATAATGGGTCTTATAGTCAGGCTGCTCCACAATTATTCAGCACTGTACTCCTCACATTCATTTTGGCGCATGTCAGAACCAGAAATCTACACCAGCTCTTCGAATAAAGAGGATTTTTGGCAAAAATTTTTAGATATATTTATTTTTTATTGTATTCATTTAAATTGTAAAAAAATCTATAATTACCTAATCCAGGGACACCTTCTGATAATCCAGTAACGTTCCGTTTCACCGCTTCCAAAGTGGAAAGTCACCTTTACTCCCCTCCCTCCAATTTCCATCAATACTTACCAAGCCTTCCTGTGTCCGGGAACGGCTCCTCCCCTCTTCCTGTCTGCTAGTAGTGGGTGGAATAGGTTAGTGAGACAGGGGTGGGTGGGGGAGGGCTAGTAATGGGCGGGATTGCCAGGCTTGGGATTCAGGGGAGGGTGAGAGGGGCTAGTAATTGGTGGGATCGCTAAGTTAGTGAGACGGGGAAGGGTCTAGTAGTGGGTGGAATAATTTAGCTACTGAGGTAGGGAGAGGGAGTGTAAGGCAGTGAGTGAGAGGGAACTAATGTAGAAGCAACACAGGAAGCTGCACAGCAGGAAGTTACACTAAGTAAACAAAGGCAGAGGATGCAGCAGCAACCAGAGACACCCAGAAATATCTCCAAACATTGCTAAAGGTATAGGGGTTTACATATTAACCTATTATTAGCACTAACAGACCTTTCTAAAATAAAAAAAAATCTATGGCACTGTACAGACATGTATCATTTTTAGGGATGTGTATGGGACCTGTACAGAGGGGCTTTCTGTGCTGGTTCATATAAGGGGTTCTGAACTGTTCAGAAATCCCTGCGCTCAACCCCATCCATCATCTAAATCATGAACTAGAATAGAAATGGTGAGCCAGGCCCTTTCAAGGTCCATGGTCATAGTCAAACCTCTTGTGGATAAATAAACAAAAACTCTTGTAGAAAACCTTACCAGAGGAGTGGAAGAAAGGGGGAAGCAAGCCTTTATGAAAGTGATTTTCCGGGGGACGGCGTTTAGTGTAGGGATTTCCACTTATCCTGAACAACCCCTTTATTACCTAGGAATTTAGAATGGAATGCCAAACGCTCCAGTAGGTGTAATGTGTTGGTGCTCCAATATTTTTGCCCATAGGGTGTATGTAAACCAGGACTACCATGCAAAATGTCTCCATGATGCACTTCCTATTTATCAAATAGTCTCCATGATCTCCATTCGTTGTCTAGTCATAGCACAGTAAGGCTTCAAAAAACAAACTGGCCAAACATTTACTTAAAAAATCGTTTATGTCTAATTCATAGTACAATAACATACTCAAAATAATACAAACAAGCGTTTATCATCAACCTATGAAATAGCTCTTGAAATGGTGGGAGACATATTGGTGCAATTCATCAGATGCCCAGGGCTGACAGTACAAAAACATCCAAACAACTGAAGTAAAAACTGGATGGGTTACAAACGTTGGATCCATCGGACCAATAAAAGCATTTCATGTATACACTGCTTACAGTACTTTGGAAACACAGATTTTAATCCAACTCAGACCAATATCAATCTAAGCTTTTGTCGTAAAAAGTCTGGAAATGATCTCACTGATTTGCCATAAAATGTGTTTGACCTAAGAAACATTCATCACCTATCCACAGGTTGTGTGATAGTGTCTGATCATGGGGGGGTCCCATCGCTGGGAACCTATTGATCACGGTCCTATGTCTCCCAATCAATTGGAACAATGTACACGCAGGTGCACCATTGCCATATTGCAGAATAGACAGTCACATGCGCTACTCTGCTACCTGCCATAGATCTTGAATGAAGTGCACATGTGCGACCATCACTCCACCGAAACAAGGACTTCAGGACCAACCTTCTACCAGCAGTGGGACCTCCTCGACCATGTACTTGTCACCTACCCTGTGACACCCCTCTAAATCACTATTATAACAACTCTATAAAGAGGTCATTGGAGGGCTGAGTATAGGAGAATGGAATTTAAAAACCATTAAACCATTTTAATGTGGTAAAAAAAAAAATCAGACATAGTGAATTCAATAAGCCTTAGTGTATATTTTCCCTCTTTGGCAGTCGTCAGTAAAAAGCGCATGTAGAAATATAAAATTCCCAAAAAAATTCACATTTTTTTTTTGCTCATGGACAGGGGGTGTAGCTATAGAAGGTGCAGGGGTAGCTATTGCTACTGGGCCCAGGAGCCCTCAAAGGCCGCTCTACAACATAAGAAGACACCAGTGTTATAGATGACACGTGGTAAGTGAGGTCCCATTACATAATTTGTATTGGGGCCCAGGACCTTCATATCCATGAACAGTCCTCCACATGGTTGGGTTGGGTACCCCATGCATTGCTTCACATGTATGTTTCACTATTGCTTTGGAGGAAAGGAACGGAAACGTGGAGCAGTTGCTCATTGCAACCAACTACATTCAGGACAAAATGCTTCCGGTTATTGGTACATGAACCACCAGCTTTAGTCCTGAGCTACATCAGGAATCAATAATACTTTCTGTAAGTGCTGACTGAGGTGCACATAAAACAGCAACTTTTACCATAGCAGCTCGTATCTGAAATATCTGCAACTACATAAAAAGAAGAAAAAATAATCCAGGAGACTCCGCAAATTGAGGTTCTTGACCATTTGACGAGAAGTCAAAATTTCAGAACTTCAAAAGCAAGGTCTCTGAAATGTTTAGCCCTAGACTAGCTATTAGAGATCCCATAATCCGGTTCGGGAGTAAAATATCAAAAGTAGAGATGAGCGAGTAGTGAAATAGTCAAGATTCGATATTCGTTTCGAGTAGAGCCTCAATATTCGACTACTCGATCGAATATTGAATCCCATTATAGTCTATGGGAAAAATGCTCGTTTCAGGGGAAACCACTATTTGACTAAAGGAGAGTCACCAAGTCCACGAATAGCAGGAGGAGCGCTGTGCAGTTAAAGCGCACGGACTCCATAGACTATAACGGGTCTGTGCGCTTTAACTGCACAGCACTTGCAGTTGCGCTGATATTCCGTTCGGGGCCGTCCTCCTGCGGACTCCTTCCGGACGGGAGGTGAGCGCTAATGTGAACTTACTCGTCCTGCAAAACCAGCATTGATTGGCCGAATACTATACAGTGTATAGCATCCGGCAAATCAACGCTGGTTCTGCAGCAGGCTCGTCCTTGCTAGTCGGGAGAGCTGTCAGCTTGCAGTTATGCGGGAGCTGACTTTTTCTCATAGGAATGCATTGACCAGCGTTGATTGTCCAAATGCTATACAATACAGTGTACAGCATTTGGCCAGTCTCGTCTGTGAGGAGGCGGAGTCTGAGATCCGACCACAGCAGTCTCCATTGTGGTCCGATCTTAGACTCCGCCTCCTCACAGACAAACCTCCGGCAGAACCAGCGTTGATTTGCCGTATGCTGTACACTGTATAGCATTCAGCCAATCAATGCTGGTTCTGAATCGAATCTTTACTCCAAATAGGAGTAGTATTCGATCGAGTACGAATCTTTCAAATACCATTGTATTCCATTGAATACCTACTCAATTGAATACTACTCACTCATCTCTAATCAAAAGGAAACTCAACAAAAAAGCAGAACTGAGCAACTGGAGTCTGTTGTGTTTGAAGAATTTGCTGTCCTAGTCATCTGTGCTTAGAGCCTTTTCTGGATTTTGATATAAGGTCGGCTTCTCCTCTATGTGAATTCTCTGATGGTCAATAAAAATGGATTTCTTAGAGAAACACTTCCCACACTCCAAGCAAGAAAACTGCTTCTTTTTCGAGTGAATTTTCATATGGTCGATAAGAACAGATTTCTTAGAAAACGATTTGCCACACTCCATGCACGTAAATGGCTTCTCCCCTGTGTGACTTCTTTGATGTTCAACAAGATCTAATTTCCTGTTGAAACCTCTCCCACAGTCCGCACATGAAAACCGCTTTGTTGCCGTGTGAATCTTTTGATGGTCAACAAAAACAGATTTTTTGGAGAAACTTTTTCCACACTCCGAACATGAAAACGGCTTCTCCCCCGTGTGAATTCTCTGATGTTCAGCAAGAACCGACTTCCGGGTAAAACATTTGCCACATTCCAAACATGAGAATGGCTTCTCACCCGTGTGGGTTTTCTGATGGTCGACAAGACCAGACTTCTGAGTAAAACATTTTCCGCATTCTGAACATGAAAATGGTTTCTCACCCCTATGAATTTTCTGATGTTCAACAAGACCCCACTTCTGGTTAAAACCTTTGCCACATTCCACACAGTTATAAGGCTTCTCCCCCGTGTGAAGTATCTGATGTTCAACAAGAGATGATTTCCTGTTAAAACTTTTGCCACACTCCAAACACGAAAATGGCTTCCCCGTGTGCGTTCTTTGATGATCCACTAGACTTGATTTTTTTGTGAATCTCTTCCCACAATCCAAACACGAGAAGGGTTTCTCCCCTGTGTGCATTTTCTGATGGTCAACGAGACCTGATTTTTGTGTGTAACATTTCCCACACTCTGAACAGGTAAAAAGTTTCTCCCCTGTGTGAATTCGCTGATGTTTCACCAGATCAGATTTTAGAGTAAAACATCTCCCGCAATCCATACAGGAAAATGGCTTCTCCCCTGTGTGAATTTTTTCATGTTTAGCAAGATCTTGTTTTTGGGTAAAGCATTTCCCACATTCAGTACATGAAAATGGCCGCTCTCCTGTGTGAATTCTCTGATGTCTAACAAGATCCGATTTGTGGATAAAACATTTTTCGCATTTTGAGCATGAAAACGGCCGCTCCCCTGTGTGAATTTTCTGATGCTCAATGAGACATGACTTCTGGGTAAAACATTTGCTACATTTTGAACAGCAAAATGGTTTCTCCCCTGTGTGAGTCTTTTGATGCCCAAGAAGTCCCGACTTCTGGCTAAAACATTTCCCGCAAAGTGAACATGAAAATGGCTTCTCCCCCGTGTGTGTTCTCTGGTGCTGAATTAGATTGGATTTTCTGGCAAAGCCTTTCCCACAGTCCAGACATAAAAATGGCTTCTCCCCCGTGTGAATTTCTTGGTGTTTATCAAGATCTAATTTTTGCGTAAAGCGTTTCCCACATTCCAAACATGAAAATGTATTTCCTCCTGAAGAATTTGGTGTAATATCATTATCCTCTCCTTCACAACTGGGGTATGAAAACAGCTTCTTGCTGTGACCGTCTGTGGGAAACAAGACTTGGTTATTTTCTCCTTTTATTAAATTTTTATTTTTTTAAATATAAAATTAATATTAAAGCACGCCTCCAATTTTCAACTTTGAGGATAAGAAACTTTGTAATGTATCTCATTAAAGACTAAGGTTTCTTTCTTCACTTCTTGAGCTTTTTTGCGCCTTCCATTCACGCAGACTCTAGAGATGAGCGAGTAGTATTCAATCGAATACCTCCCCGCCATAGGTATGCATGTAAGCGGCCGAACACCAAGGGGTTAAGCGCATCAAATTGGAGTTCGGCCGCTTACACGCATACCTATGGCAGAGAGGTATTCAATCGAATACTACTTGCTCATCTCTAGCAGGCTCTTGTGTTTAATGGCGCCATATTTGCCTTCAGCCTCACTCACAAGTCTTTGGAGAGTGGAGGAGGAGGCTGCTGACTTCTAGTAATTGATTTATTTCATCATTCTATAAATTGGTAGAGAATTACCTTACCCCATATTCACAAATCTGTGGAAATTGTCTGCGCGACGAACCAGTGAATGGAGGCTAGTCACATGACCAATATTTTGATGACCTATAGTAATGGACCGTTAAAATACGGGTCATGTTCTATTTTTGTCCGTTTTTACAGATCCCTCAAATGTATGAGGAACCTATAAAAACGCTGCCCCTCGGATGCAAAACATTTTGCACCTTGGTGGTGTAAAGGTAGGCTTACTAGATATGTTATTTTTGTGTCTTCTCCAGCAGCCTCATCCTCCCCCCTCCCCTCTATATAGACTTCTATTTTAGAAGTCACTCAGCCTAATAATTGGAGAACAAAGCCTTTTCCTTTAAAGGGATTCTACATACACAGTAAGTAAGCGGCCTGAAGCCTAGAAGATTGCCCGCCCGCGCCGAAAGAAGACACGTGAAGAGGCTCCTCCTGGAGAGTTCCCTCGCAGCATTGGGAACGCCCCCAATGCTGTTTGAGTGCTGGGGCCTGCCCCCAGTGCTGCAAGAGAACTCAATTGCATACAGACAAAAACCAGGATGTATACCGAACGGTGGCACGGAGAAGACATCTAAAGGTAGGAGAAGAATAGCCTTTCTTAAGACTATTGCTATGTTTCAATAAGAAAAAATTCGATTTTAATGGTAGAATCCCTGTAATAAGATATATTACAGAGTTTCTTACATTCACCTGTACTCTACACGGATGAACGATTGAAGGCACTCTATCAACGTATTCACACTTATACCTACACTAGGACTCTAATATGGAACCCCAAGTGAAGAGAACTGACTGTGCGGAGGGCAGGGGCAAACTCGATCTCATGAATATGCCAGAATATTCACTGCAGCTCCAACCGCAAATGTTCCACCTCTTCTATTCAGTCTCAAATTGGTTTTGTGAGATTGATGGAAGGAATCGAAATGGCTTGATAGCTCACCTATACCGATAAATACCGGGATTTCCTCTTCTTCCTCTTTACACTTCTGATCACCCATAAAGTACATCTCCTCCTCCTCCTCCGCTTCTTCTTCTTCTTCATCCACAACTTCAACTTTAATATCCAGCAGATCTTCATCCTGATTCCATTAATAAAAGGAATAATTTAGGAGTTAATGATCACATTTTGTCAGATTTAAAGAGATTCTACCATTAAAATCACATTTTTTGTAGATCACACATAGGAATAGCCTTGTTTGCAGCTGTGATAAATTAAATATAGATGCCGGGACATATGAAGAAAGTGATAAGAATGATGCAACACCAACACCACAGCCGAATTTACAAGATGAGCCAAAAATTCCCAAATGTAAAATGGATGAAGTCTGGGGCAATGTGTTCCTTAGAGATAAGTGAGTAAAAGATAAATCCTTGCTTTTATTAGTAATAGTCAATCTTTGACATAACTTTACCTTTAACCAGATCCCATATACTATACAGTAAACAGTCAAATAAACAAGAACTTAAAGGGTTCCTATCAATGGAATCCCATTTTCTCTCCATAACACATAGGAATAGTCTTAAGAAAGGCTATTCTTCTCCTACCTTTAGATGTTTTCTCCGTGCCACCGTTCGGTATAAATCCTGGTTTTCGACGGTATGCAAATGAGTTCTTTCGCATCACTGGGGGGTGGTCCCCAGTGCTCAAACCGACTGTGTATGCCCAGAGGCCACAAGAAAATGGCAGCTTACTTACTGTGTAAGCGGCTATTTTTCTTGTGGCCGTGGGCATGCGCAGTCGGCTCTGCCCGAGGCCTGGGATTTATACCAAACGGCGGCTCAGAGAAGACATCTAAAGGTAGGAGAAGAATAGCCTTCTTAAGGCTATTCCTACATATCAACTACAAAAAATTTGATTTTAATAGTAGAATCCCTTTAAAGGCGTTTTCTGGGATTGTAATATTAATGACCTATTGTTAGCATCAATATCAGATTGGTGGGCAACTGGCAGTCGAAACCCCCTCAAATCAGCTGTTTGAAGTTTTTGGGTGAACACTGCAGCCTCTTCACAATATACTTAGCACAGCACCCTATATGCATAGGGTCTGTACTTGGTATCACCGCTCAGCACCATTTTCTTGAATGGGACTGAGCTGCAAACAGGCCTGTGAATTGCAAGCTTGAACACCCCTAGCTTAACTGTGGGGGATCTCGTGTATACGGGAGTTGTGCTGCTGGCTACAGTGAAAACCGATGAGACTGAGTGATCATTGGTACAAAAATCTTGTGATAACTGCAAGTAAATTGTATTATATTGGTCAGTTTGTCTCCCCGTGTAAAGATAAATTCACAAAAAGGAGAGGAATTTGTTAGACAGAAGATTTTATCCGCTAGACAAATAGCGATGCAGAATTTGACATAAAATCTGGGGCAGAATTTGTCTTCAGAAGGGTGACCACCTCTTTTTTGGTCATGTCAAAATAAAAATTGTTTGAGCATTCAAAATCTGCAAATTCTGTGGCAAATTTCACATCAGGCACCAAAGAGCTTTTATGCCTCCCATTCATTTCAATGGGAGATCTCAGACAGAATCCACCTGAAGAACGAGATGGACATTTATGTATACCTTTATAAAAAAAAAAAAAATGGTATTGGAACGGTCCCATTAGAAAAAACAGCAAGCAGATTTCAGGCAGAGTTTGAAGTAGATTTTAAAGAGGATTCCATCTCAAAATCAGCTCCAAATCTCTTCCCTTCCTGCGAACATACCCTAAACGAACACCAATAGGCCTAGATGATTCTTCCATAAGTCATGTACAGAGCAGAGTGAGACCCCAGCTCCACATACCTTATGGTTCTCTGAAGCACTAAGATCTCCTTCTGGACCTTCCTGGGAACCTAGAGGACTGGAACCAGTTTCGGGTGGGGTTCTCTTACTGGATCCATCTGTAAGAAATACAAATATTGAGAGCACATAAAAAGGTTCTTGAATTATGTCTGGTCATGAAGGTCACTCTGTGGTGACCGCTTCCGATTCATTCAAGGAGTATTCATAGTCTGAAGGAATACTATAAGAACAAGCAATATATAGTAGGCATTGCCCACCTGTCATGGTATCAGTAGAATGTTCCGTCTCCGTAAAATAGGATTCTTCATCATCAAAGTCTTCAACTTTTATATTAAGGAAAACATCATCCTAAATAGCAACAGAAGAATAAGAGGATGAAACCCAGAGGGCTACAGAATATGTCCAGACTATGGCGAGACCCTGAGCTTCATGTACCTGCTGATCTTCTGCTGTATCTTCCACAGAAGACTGAGGGCTAGGAGATCTCTTTGGAGGATTCTTCTGGCTGGATCCAGCTGTAGGAAACATACCCACACATTGTATAGGTCTCATATAGGATGATGCTTGTAATTTTTGAGACTCCTCAAAACTGCTTTTGCCTTTACCATTCCAAAATTCTCTTACCTGGTGCAGTGAGGGTCTGATGGTCCTCCATCATGACGTCCTTGTACAGGTCCTTGTGTTCTTCTATGTACTGCCACTCCTCCAAGGAGAAATAGACTGTTAAATCCTGACACCTTATAGGAACCTGACAACACAATTCATCATCCAGACACCTTGGAGCAGATGTATTAATACTGCAGTGGCCACAGTTTTGACAACTTAAAACTGGGCTGCACACCCTTGCCATGGGAGTGGTGTTACAATCCTTTTAGAAACTGTGAAGCTAGAGTTACATGGAGACAAAGTGGACATATCTGCGACTTAATGTTCTACAACTTTTTAGTGCTGTGATTTGGCTGTAAGTCAAATTGTGTGAGACACGTGACAAAAATCCAACAAATGCCTGAATGTGACACCATAGAGATGTACTGAAATGTTGCCATACAATATACGTTGTCGTGTAGCCCTAGCCTAAACCTTGCAGTCTGCCCCAAGGCAATCTCTTACACCTGTGGGTTATAGGAAGTCTGTCACCACAACCCAGGCCCACAGATAGATCAAACTATGTTTTCCTCATTGTGAATCGGTGCCACCGTTGCAGAGATATTGTAGTTTTCTCAATTTGCAAATGAGCTCTTTGGTGAAACAAGAGCATTACCACTTACCTTTTTGGAGCAATGGCAAAGCCCCTGTCTTTTACATATTGAGAAAACCAGCAATACTTTACTGACTCACAAGAACACATTGTTAGGAAAGTAGAGGTCACCAGAATCAATCTGTGGGACTGAATTGATATGCTGGGTTCTTTTAACAGATGCCCTTTAAGGCAACGGCTCCCACAAGAACATGAGCAAAATAGGTTCCTAGTCTGCTAGTTCCTACAAAGATGTGCTTTACTTGTGTCCTGTCTGACTACCTTTGATCCATTTACTCAAACCTGTTCTTGCTACAAGGTACCGGACATACTCCACCAAGCCTTAACCTCGGTCTGTACCTGACTACTTTCTCAGCTGATCCCTTGGTGTTATGCACTGGTGTCTCTACACCTGCTTGGGTTATCTATCACCTACTTCATGACTACTTCTACAGGTACCTCCTTGGTGTCTCCTACAGTGAAGTCTAGGACCCTGTACAGGGTTAAAGGATATAACAGGGGACTATTTAGACTAAGCTGGTAAAATAACACAGCGGGGCTACATCTTCTGCATTAATAAAACATTCTGACGCTAGGTTCACACCTGCGTTCGGCACT
The DNA here is from genome assembly GCF_031893055.1 of Leptodactylus fuscus. Classification (NCBI taxonomy): domain Eukaryota; kingdom Metazoa; phylum Chordata; class Amphibia; order Anura; family Leptodactylidae; genus Leptodactylus; species Leptodactylus fuscus. Next base: position 35,807,945 of record NC_134274.1, read on the forward strand.
CCGTTCTGTGGTTTCCTTCTTCTGCATGCAAGAAGACGGAAACCACAGACAGGGTCCGGCCGTGAGCGGCGGTGAGCTTTTTATGCTCTCCGCCGCGAAACCGTTTTTTTTAATCTGGACACAGAGTACTGCATGTCCGACTGTGTCCGGATTAAAAAACCCGGTTTCACGGCGGAGAGCATAAAACGCTCACCGCCGCTCACGGCCGGACAGCTTTCTCGCCCATTCAAATGAATCGGTGAGAAAGAGTCCTGCAGGTTTCCGTCTCCTGCCTCTGTTTTGTGCAGGAAACGGAAACCTGCAGAACAGAGACCGGGCGCAAATGTGAACGAGCCCTAAGGCTAGGTTCACATCAGTGTTTGGGTTTCCATTCAGGAGTTCTGCTTGGGGACGCCCTGAATGAGAGGTTAATCCGCTTAAAAAGCGGTTACTTGCAGACCCCATAGAGTATAAATGGGATCCGCGTGGTTTACGCTTGGTGTTAGCCCCAAAATGTGTAAAACATGAGGAGAGAAAGCGGAATCCCCATACAGAAAGCCAAAGCTTTAATGTGGCACATTGGGACAACAACTATCCTTTATGTTCCTCTATGATGTCCCAAAGTCCCAGCAGCGCTCACCTTTCTAGTCAGCAGCTCAGTGATCTGGTTGGTGAGATTTAGGATCTTCTGACCAATATCTCTGTCATTTACCAGTAATTCAGGCTCCTTTTGAAGGCTCCATCCTCCAGACACACAAGGATGGCTGCTGGGGCTCACACACTCACCAGATTTCTTCTTCACTACGGTGTAATCCTGTATATGGAGAGCGACACCAATAAATATCATTCTATACATTCATCGCTAACTTCTCTGCTCATGCCGCTTACAATCTTTATAAAGATCAGACTGATGCCATGCAATACAATTCCCAGCAACCCTTACATCTCCGGTAAGCAGGCAGATAATCTCCAGAGTAAGGTTTAATATCTTCTCTGTCATCTTGCTCCTGTTCTGGTCCATCCTCGGTGGGTCAGAAAGGAATAGGACCATTATCTTGTGGAGGATCCTACACTGTAGGAACCTGATTGGGAAAAAGAGGACTGATACTAAAACCACATAATAGACAACTGGGAGATTGGTCAAAGCTTGTGCAAAGAGAGGAGCCACTTCCCTTGCATTACTTTTATGTCTCCCCTCATTGTCTGGTGTGACATGTACCATGTCATTGGCTCCGGAAAATACTGATGTAAAAGGTGACTTCTATTACAGCAAAATAACCCCCACCAACCCACACCTCCATATGCGGAGCCCTCTTTGATCACTTTCAATGCAATTTTAGACGCTTGTCTCAAAGACATTTCACTGTCTATACATTGAGGTAAATACGTACTACATGTATGTCCACATACGTAGCTATAACAGATATCTGAACTTTCTTACCACGTATACCCAAGCCCACTGGAGGACCCAGAAATACTTATTAAACATTGCCATATTCTGTGCACACAATTCCTGCAATACCAGGCGTAACATAACTATAAAAATACGTCCTTGCACCCAGTAGACTTTGACCGACATACATGCACCTAAAGGACAACTCTTCTCGAACTATTCCGAAAGTTTCAAAATGTTATAAAAAAGATGTAAATGTTGCAGCTCAATAACACATAAAGTCACCAAATTCAAAAGCAACTCCACAATGAGGTCTTTACCATCCAAAGCTTTCTTACCTGTGACTCTTCATTCGTGATTTATTTGATCGAATGTAAGTGTAACCTACAATATATTGGTCGCACCACACTTCCCTTACATATCAGATTAAATAAAAACAGGTTGAATGTATCCAATGTGAGACATACAAGACCACTGATAATCTCCCTCGATCTGGAGCTCCACGCAAAATCTCACCCCGTGGGGTCAAAATGATCACAAGAACGGTGAGCAAAAATGCCAGAACGCGGTGGGACCTAGTGAATGAACTGCAGAGAGCTGGGACCAATGTAACAAAGCCTACCATCAGTAACACACTACGCCGCCAGGGACTCAGATCCTGCAGTGCCAGACGTGTCCCACTGCTTAAGCCAGTACATGTCCGGGCCCGTCTGAAGTTTGTAAGAGAGCATTTGGATGATCCAGAAGAGTATTGGGAGAATGTCCTATGGTCTGATGAAACCAAACTGGAACTGTTTGGTAGAAACACAACTTTTTGTGTTTGGAGAAAAAAGAAAACTGAGTTGCATCGATCAAACACCATACCTACTGTAAAGCATGGGGGTGGAAACATCATGCTTTGGGGCTGTTTCTCTGCAAAGGGGCCAGGACGACTGATCCGGGTACATGAAAGAATGAATGGGGCCATGTATCGTGAGATTTTGAGTGCAAACCTCCTTCCATCAGCAATGGCATTGAAGATGAAACGTGGCTGGGTCTTTCAACATGACAATGATCCAAAGCACACCGCCAGGCCAACGAAAGAGTGGCTTTGTAGGAAGCATTTCAAGGTCCTGGAGTGGCCTAGCCAGTCTCCAGATCTCAACCCTATAGAAAACCTTTGGAGGGAGTTGAAAGTCCGTGTTGCCAAGCGACAGCCCCAAAACATCACTGCTCTAGAGGAGATCTGCATGGAGGAATGGACCAACATACCAACAACAGTGTGTGCCAACCTTGTGAAGACTTACAGAAAACGTTTGACCTCTGTCATTGCCAACAAAGGATATATAACAAAGGATTGAGATGAAATTTTGTTACTGACCAAATACTTATTTTCCACCATAATTTGCAAATAAATTCTTACAAAATCAGACAATGTGATTTTCTGGATTTGTTTTCTCATTTTGTCTCTCATAGTTGAGGTCTACCTATGATGTAAATTACAGACGCCTCTCATCTTTTTAAGTGGTGGAACTTGCACTATTGGTGACTGACTAAATACTTTTCCCCCACTGTACATATACTTTACCACTTTGCCCCTCACCTTAATGATACTCCAGGAGGCTCTCTTTAACGCTCCGGAGCAGCCATGTTTGCCGACCCCCACCGCTCTGACAATCCATAACACCGCCCACCCATGTCAATACCCCTAGGCGGTCTAATAAATGCAAAAAAAAATAAATAAATAAAAATAAAATATTACAAATTCAAATCAACCCCCTTTCCCTAGAACACATATAAAAGTAGTTAAATACTGTGAAACCCATACATGTTAGGTATCCCTGTGTCCGAAATCGCCCGCTCTACAAAGCTATACAAATATTTTGCCTGGACGCTTAACACCGTAGCAGCAAACATACTGAAAAGTCCAAAACCGCTGTTTTTTCACTATTTTCATTATCATACAAATATCAATCAAAAGTGATCAAACCAATAGCATTTCCCGAAAATGCAACTACTAAACACTACACCCGGCCCCGCAAAAAAAGACATCTGCCGACACAGACAAATAAAAAAGTGACTGCTGTCAGAATATGGCAACTTTTAAAAACAAAAAAATGTCAACACACTACTGGCAGAAAATAACAAATCATACAATGTCGTATATCGAAGTATATTCACTTCAAATACAGTCCTATGAAAAAGTTTGGGCACCCCTATTAATCTTAATCATTTTTTGTTCTAAATATTTTGGTGTTTGCAACAGCCATTTCAGTTTGATATATCTAATAACTGATGGACACAGTAATATTTCAGGATTGAAATGAGGTTTATTGTACTAACAGAAAATGTGCAATATGCATTAAACCAAAATTTGACCGGTGCAAAAGTATGGGCACCCTTATCATTTTATTGATTTGAATTCCCCTAACTACTTTTTACTGACTTACTGAAGCACAAAATTGGTTTTGTAACCTCAGTGAGCTTTGAACTTCATAGCCAGATGTATCCAATCGTAAGAAAAGGTATTTAAGGTGGCCAATTGCAAGTTGATCTCCTATTTGAATCTCCTCTGAAGAGTGGCATCATGGGCTACTCAAAACAACTCTCAAATGATCTGAAAACAAAGATTGTTCAACATAGTTGTTCAGGGGAAGGATACAAAAAGTTGTCTCAGAGATTTAACCTGTCAGTTTCCACTGTGAGGAACATAGTAAGGAAATGGAAGACCACAGGGACAGTTCTTGTTAAGCCCAGAAGTGGCAGGCCAAGAAAAATATCAGAAAGGCAGAGAAGAAGAATGGTGAGAACAGTCAAGGACAATCCACAGACCACCTCCAAAGAGCTGCAGCATCATCTTGCTGCAGATGGTGTCACTGTGCATCGGTCAACTATACAGCGCACTTTGCACAAATAGAAGCTGTATGGGAGAGTGATGAGAAAGAAGCCGTTTCTGCACGTACGCCACAAATAGAGTTGCCTGAGGTATGAAAAAGCACATTTGGACAAGGCAGCTTCATTTTGGAAACAAAAATTGAGTTGTTTGGTTATAAAAAAAGGCGTTATGCATGGCGTCCAAAAAGAAACAGCATTCCAAGAAAAACACATGCTACCCACTGTAAAATTTGGTGGAGGTTCCATCATGCTTTGGGGCTGTGTGGCCAATGCCGGCATCGGGAATCTTGTTAAAGTTGAGAGTCGCATGGATTCCACTCAGTATCAGCAGATTCTTGAGAATAATGTTCAAGAATCAGTGACGAAGTTGAAGTTACGCCGGGGATGGATATTTCAGCAAGACAATGATCCAAAACACCGCTCCAAATCCTCAGGCATTCATGCAGAGGAACAATTACAATGTTCTGGAATGGCCATCCCAGTCCCCAGACCTGAATATCATTGAACATCTGTGGGATGATTTGAAGCGGGCTGTCCATGCTCGGCGACCATCTAACTTAACTGAACTTGAATTGTTTGTCCAAAATACCTTTATCCAGGATCCAGGAACTGATTAAAAGCTACAGGAAGCGACTAGAGGCTGTTATCTTTGCAAAAGGAGGATCTACTAAATATTAATGTCACTTTTCTGTTGAGGTGCCCATACTTTTGCACCGGTCAAATTTTGGTTTAATGCATATTGCACATTTTCTGTTAGTACAATAAACCTCATTTCAATCCTGAAATATTACTGTGTCCATCAGTTATTAGATATATCAAACTGAAATGGCTGTTATAAACACCAAAATATTTAGAACAAAAAATGATTAAGATTAATAGGGGTGCCCAAACTTTTTCATAGGACTGTACCTCTGTCCCAAAGACACTATGTGCAGTTTCTCAGAACACCGTATAGCAGCTCAAATACAAATTAACTTCAACACAAAAGTCTCATGTGCTCTCAGGATTACAGCAAAAACAAGATACACAGTTACATTTCATATCCCATACCTTATACACACTACTAAAACCTTACCCGCACCTGTATATACCCACTTCTACAATCACCGCAGACGAAGTCGCGGGTACCAGCTAGTGTATAATAACTCGTAGGTTTGTATTGTAGGAGATTGTTGCTTTGTATTGTGTCACTTTGTAATGCAACCACATGACCTGCAATGTAATATGACACAATGTGCGACCAAAGTCACCGTGTGGCCCTAACCGAAAAATAAGTAATGGCTACCAAAACGGGGAGATGACCCATAAAGAGGGGGCTATAAAGTGTCCAGTACTGCTCAGGTCTGAACACATACCTACAAGGAGAGTATTATATGTAACTAGGATAATATATAGCTAAACACACATGGATATAGAGATATATATATATATATATATATATATATATATATATATATATATATATATATATATATATATATATACTACTGACAAGTCACAGACGCTGTAAAAGACTGAATAAAATCATACATACCCAGAGCCGGAGCTCTTATATATCTGCTCAATCAGAGCGGCTACAGGACCTGCAGTGATGTCACCATCATGTGACCTATCACAGAAAGGGGAGGAACTTAGCGTAGACAGTACAAATAAGAGATGAAGGACCTATAATGATGTCACTGTCATGTGATGTGTCACATGAGGGGGTGGGGCTTAATCATAGACAATATAAGGAGGGAGCGAAGGAACTGCAACAATGTCACTGTCATGTGATCAGTCACGTGATAGGGAAGGAGTTTAAATAGTGGGCTGTGAGATGACGTTACCAAACAAAGGGAAAAGGAGCAAAGAAATCTCCACATGGGGGGTAAAAAAAGATTTATGTCCCTCAAGTTCAGTCGAGGAACAGCGCCGCGTCTACCAGGAGACTCTCCAGCACTTCAGGCTTCCCTCTGCCACAAGCTTTTTGGAGATGGAATTGTCATTTTCCAGCAGGACTTGGCCCCTGTCCACACTGCCAAAAGTACCAAGACCTGGTTTACTAACCACAGTATCACTGGGCTGGATTGGCCAGCAAACTGGCCTGACCTTAACCCCATAGAGAATCTATGAGAGACCCCAGACCCAACAATGCAAACGAGCTGAAGGCTGCTATCATACACCCTGGGCTTCCATAACACGAGCTCTGCAGGCCACAGGCCGATCCCTCCAGGCTGCATTGATGGAGCCCCCACCAAGTATTGGGGACACTTACTGGACAGATTTTTCATTTGGCCACCATTTCTGTGTTAAATAATTTTTTTACAATTGGTCTCATAATATCCTAATTTTCTGAGATAATGACTTTTGGGTTTTCCTCGGCTATAACAAATAATCATCAACATTAACAGAAAGAAACACTTGGAAAAGTGTAATGACACAATATAATATATGGAGGGCAGTGTATAATATAATACAATACAATTTAATATATGGGGGTGACTGTATAATACACTATAATATATTGAGGCCACTGTATAATATAATACAATATAATATATGGAGGTCACTGTATAATATACAATATAATATATGGGGGGCACTGTATAATATATGGGGGTGACTATAATACAATATATATGGGGGTGACTGTATAATATAATACAATATAATATATATAGGGCATAATATATGGAGGTCACTGTATAATATAATACAATATAATATATGGGGGCTTTGTATAATATAATACAATATAATATATGGGGGCTTTGTATAATATAATACAATATAATATATGGGGGCATTGTATAATATAATACAATATAATATATGGGGGCACTGTATAATATAATACAAAATAATATATGGTGGTGACTGTATAATATAATACAATATAATATATGTGGGCATTGTATAATATAATACAATATAATGTATGGGGGTGACTGTATAATATAATACAATATAATATATGGGGGCATTGTATAATATAATACAATATAATATATGGAGGTCACTGTATAATATAAAATATAATATATGGGGGAACTGTATAATACATGGGGGTCAGTGTATAATATAATACAATATAATATATGGGGGCACTGTATAATATAATATATGGGGGGCATTGTTTCAATTGAATTACTAATGAAAAAAAAACACCTGTTGATGATATTCTAATTTATTGAGATTATAAAAATCCCCACAGGGCGGTGACATGAGACGTCTCGAAACCCCCCCCCCCCCAGGTACTGAATTAGGGTTCTATTCCTATCAACTTGACAAATGAAAGTGTTTCCCATTACTGACACCTAGTGGTCACTCTACAATACTACAATTTGGTGTGGGAATTCTATAGAATTACCGTATATACTCGAATATAAGCCGAGGCCCCTAATTTTACCACAAAAAACTGGGAAAACTTATTGACTCGAGTATAAGCCGAGGGGGGAAATGCAGCAGCTACTGGAAAATTTCAAAAATGAAAATGGTCGGAGTTTTTGGGTGCAGTAGTTGCTGGGTGATGGGGAAGGGGAGGGAGTGTTTTGGTTGTCTGTCTGCCCCTTCCCAGAGCTTGAGGAATGATTCCCCCCCCACACACTTGGAATTCAGCCTGGCTGAATATAGGGTATTTAAGATTGAGTGATTTAGAACTTTTATTTACTTTTTAATATTTTTTTTAAAGCTTCTTTTTTTTCAATATTTTATGGAAGATTCTATACATTACTATTACGGCTGGTCATAGACACCCCCTCCCTCCCAAGAAAAAAAAAAAAAATAATAATAATTTTTTTTTTTTTTTTTGCTTGACTCGCGTATAAGCTGAGGAGGCTTTTTCAGCACAAAAACTGTGCTGGGAAATTCGGCTTATACTCGAGTATATATGGTAGATATAGGGGTAACTCAGTTTGTAACTTTTATCTATTATATCTTTAGGGCAGACAACAAATGTATTATACCACGACATGTATACAGATGGAAAGCAGGTGACATAAAGACGCTTTTGGTCTCCTCTTACATGCACATCGTTCATGCTTCAGCGGCAGTGGAGGGAGAAGTGATGTGTGTGTTACCAGTGGTCTCGGTCTGTAAATATCTAGGCATTGTTATCCTTAGAGATCATGTGAGATTCCTGGATCAGAATATTTTCCCCCTTATCTCACATTTTAGAACTAAATTCCAGACCTGGGCTGCATTGCCTTTATCGGTAGCAGGCAGGATTAACCTAATAAAGATGATTGTTTTACCCAAATGCCTGTATGCTTTGAGTCATTCGGCCGTGCCTGTGCCTCTCCGATTCTTTAAACACATGGACTCCTTGATAACCTCCTTGGTGAGGGGCCACTCCAGATCCAAGTTGAGATTGTCTGCTCTCCAGAAACCAAGGCAGCTAGGTAGTGCTTTGCTCCCCGACCTGTTTCTCTATTATCTAGCGGGTCAGCTATGCTTTATTAAGCCTTGGCTCTCCTCAGATCAGCTCCGTGGACCTGAGGTGCATATGACTCACCACCTGAACCTGCGTACCCTGTGGCCGGTGTTAGAACAATCTCACCTATTCAGAGGTAGACTTTTGCCCATCCACACCTTAGCAGTGCAGGTTTGGAAACATGCCCGGAAGGTGTCTTCCTATTCTGACACCCCTGCGGAAACCACCTTGTGGGATAATCCTGGTTTACCTGACCTTTTTGAGTTGCCTGGTGTCCAGTCCTGGTCACGATATGGTTTGTCCTCACTGGCGGATCTGTACACAAATGGGGTGTTTGTTACATTTGACTCCTTAACTACCTCACGTGAGATTCCCTGACATTAATTTTTTAGATTTCTTCAAATACGTCATGCCCTTTCGTCATTATTCCCTACCCAGCCGAGCGCCATCTCTGAATATCCGCTAATTGGTGTGCTGCGCTCTCAGGGTCCTGGGGGTCTCATTTCCATTCTTATGAACATATAATTCATGCGAAAGTGTCCTTAGTCGAGGCCCCGACTCTGTCACGCTGGTACGCCAATATCCCGGAGCTGACGGAAGAGCCATTTTAGGATATTTTAGAGTCTCCGTTATACGTTTCACCCTCGGCCAATAATAAACTAACTCAAATTTTTATCTTGCATCAGTGCTACCTGACCCCGGCCCGTTTGCATAAGATGGGTCGTTTGCCTGGTCCGAATTCCTTAGGTGATTTTTGGCACATGGTGTGGAGTTGTCCAGTTATACAAAACTTTTGGAGGGGGGTTGTGGATCTCTTGGCTTTTAGATCGCCCTGTCCCATTCTCTCCCGAAGTCTGCCTTTTTGGAGTGCTGGAGGAGGAGTTGTGGCAGCATCATACCCGGGAATATTTATTCTACACCAGGAACGCCATCGCCTTACGGTGGATGGCTCCACAGTCCCCAGAAATTTAACAAGGTATGGGGAGCATGGTCTGATTCCCCCACAACCCAATACTCTGCCCCCTCATTGGATTCAGCGTTGGACGCCTTTACATCTTGAGGAGTGACGTCTGCTGGTTAGGTCTGTGACCCCCTTGTGTCGGTATGACCTGCGATTACTGACGCTATGATATTTTGTTCTTTATTGTACTATTGATATGGAGGGTGTGTTTGGGCTGAGATGGGATAGTGATGTGGCATATCTTTACTTGTTTATATTTCACTTTGTGCTCTTTTGTGAGTGTACATTCCTGATTGTATTATTTGTACTGTTTATCTTCAATAAAACGAGTTTTAAAAAAATGATAACGCTGTAATAAATTCACTATTAATAGTAATTTAATATACAAATATTAAACAATATTGTAAACATCAAAAATGTAGAGGGAGTTTCTCACTACATCAGAAATATAAATAAAGTACAAATACTATTCTTTCCTTACACTCTTCAGTATATGGTTTTTAGTATTAACTTAGTAAAACTTTAGCCAGAAGCAGCAGAAAATCTGTAAGACTATCAGTAAACGGACGCTCTCAAAATCACGTGAATTAGAAGAGATAAAACTATTTTTCTCCATGTCAGTCCTCTGGATCCCCAACAGGTTATGACTAAAAACTGTCCAGATTCCATACTGGTAAAGAAGGGACAACATTTTCCCAAACAGATTTTTAGGCCGGGGCGTTTTACAGTATCTGCAAAGTGGATGGGATTCATGCAAATCCCATGCCCACTTTGTGTTTCAAATCGCAGCGCGGACACGCTGCGATTTCCAAAACTGGTGCTGTTTTGGAAATCGCAGCATGTCAATTATATCTACGGAAATACTGCCAGCTTCCTTGTAGATATAAGGGTAAGTTCACACAGGGTTTTTTGGTCCGGAAACTCAGGTTCCTGAGGTTATGGACCAAAGTACGGGTAGCTGCGACTGAATGCCGATGCACTGCACTGGTATCCAGTTGAACACTCGGCTCCGGATTAGGCCCAATGAATGGGCCTAGTCAGGAGGAGGGAGTGTCTTTAGGCCGAATCATGAGGCAAATCGGTCTGAAGAATGAGCACCTTGCTTCTTTTTTCCGGGAGCTGGAAGAAACAACACCTGGAAAAAAGAACTGAGCGGCTCCCATTGATTTCAATGGGAGCTGTATTTTTGGTCAGGATTTTGAGGCAAATACGGCCTCAAAATCCTGACCAAAAAACCCTGTGTGAACTTATCTTAATGGTAACAAGGTCCACAGAGGAAAACTCCATGAACTTTTTGTTCAAAGCGCTGTGGGAAGAACCGCGATGCGTTCCCATCCCGTGTGGCCTTACAGCATAAGTGCTTATTCACACGACAGGGTTCTCCGACCATGTGCTAGCTGCTGGATTTACAGCCATCACATGGCCCAATAGACCTAAGTTATGCTATTCACAGGATCTGAGAAAAATATAACTTATGATATATCAGGCTGTTTTCACGGCTCCCGTAATAGACTCAAATCTATGAAGGATACATGAAAATGGATTACCCTTAGATGTACACATACTTTTATACAGCTCCGCACACAGCCTTGTCATGTGAATGAGCTGTAGGATCCAAGAAGAAGCTAAGGCTTGGTTCACACCCGCGCTTGGCCTCCATTATGGGATTCTGTCCCCAAATCCGCTTGAAAAATGCAAATAGAAAAGCCCTGCAAATAGGACTTTTCTCTCCACCTTTTTGGGTGGAAACCCAGCAGAACCCATTATAGTCTATGGGGGGCCAAGGGTTATCATTTTTCAAGCAGATTGGGTTTACATTTTTTAGGACCCCAAGTGGACCCAAAGAACGGAAACCTGAATGCAGGTGTGAACCTAGCGTAAACTGAATTTGAGGTCTGTGAGATTTCCATCACAAACGCTATTCATTAACTATTTCTGTTTTGATCAGTTTCATCCGCTCTTGTCAAAACCATTTTCAGCATCCCGTGCAGCTCGCCTCTCTAAGGCCAGTTGAATGTCCAGCTGCCGTAACTGCTTTAGGAAACCCCGGTTGGGAAGTATACAGCGATGTTTCAGAACTTGTTCGACGGCATCGACAACTGTCATTTTCTCATAGATCATCAGGTACGCCAGTACAAGACTGGCAGAGCGGCTCCGACCCATAGCACAGTGCACTAAGACCTTACCTGCACAAAAAGAAATACAATACGTAGTTATGTAGAGGTATATGGAGTTTAATCTGTATATCTAAGTGGTGAGTAAGACTCGTTCACCTCTGCATTCGGGGACTCTGTTCCCCTCTCTGCATGAAGAGCACTTTTCTCTGCGCATTTTTCGTGCGGAAACCACATGGACCTCATTATAGTCTATGGGGTCCGCGGGTTTCCTAAGGTAACTGCTTTTTTTTAATGCAGGTCAGGTTTCCGAAGCAGAAACCCGAACGCAGATGTGAACCTAGCCAAACTGTTCAACAAAGTATACATAAATTAATAGAACAGGCGAATGTAAGAAACCTTAAACACAAAAAGTCACAATGTGCAAATATCTCTTTCAGTCACTCTCTGCGACTGAAATTGCAATAAAAAAAATATCAAATGGGCCTCTTTGCTTGATTTTAGTTTTCCATCAAGGATCACAACAATGCTTCATAAATTGTTGCTATCTCATTTTATAGCTCAGTAAACCACTTACATTTGCTGAATGAGAGTGGCACAGCATATACAGGGCTGTATACACACCAGGCAGTTGTGACTGTCAACAGAGATGTGTTTACTATCAGATAATGATTAGGGTTAGGCTGATCTTGAGATTTCAAGATCGATTTTAAAATCCGATTTCTGATGATTTTCCAGCCGATCTTGTGAAATTTGCTCGATCGCCAATCGGAATCCGATCTTTTCCGATCCTGATCGCTCAACCCCAATAATGACAGAAGTAGACATACTTGAAGACTATGTCACTGTCTGTATAAAAAGCTTCGGTGAAGTTTAACTGCAAAAATAGCGGAAACTGCTCTGCTATTTCCTTCTGCAAAATGATAGATACCATAACAGCCCCCTCTAAGGTAACATAACTATAGTGTTAATCCCCAGAAAACACACATGTAATTACTTCTCGCTGTTTGTGTTATTGCTGATGGGGTATTAGTCAGAGACAGCAAGCTGCTTTTTCTGCATTAATGATTGCTTTAGCTGCATCATGTCCTGTATTTGCAGTCCACTGTCCATGGCTCTCCTTTATCATGCTCTCTTGGGCTTTTCTCAGCTATTCATTTGCTATTTTTTTAGTTACTCCTTCACAAATTGCATGTAATTGAACCAGTATTAGTATCATTGGATAGCGGAAGGGGCAGAATGCTCCATATTGTGCAGAAAAAAACTGATGGGACTGCATGTAAGAAGACTTATAAAGCCAACAAGCTTCCCAGTATACATTTCAACCTTTCATGAAAATTCAAGTCCTCAAAATTACAGTTCTAGCCCTGACAACAAAGACTCCATGGACGTGCCAGTCATAGTTGCCACTAAATGATGGCTGTCTTAGTGCCACCATAAAAATGGTAACCAGAGAGTTGCCTTAAAAGTACTCACTACACACTTTGTTAGGCTCCGTTCTCACAAAGTAACGCACCGCTCATTCTGACACGTAAACACGTGTCAGCGTGAGCGCTGTAAAACAGAATCCCATTGACTTCAATGGGTGCCATCTTACGCGCGCTAGACATTCAAATCAACGGGAGGCTTTTTAACCCATTGATTTCAGTGTGTAGCGCGTGTAAGACGGCACCCATTGAAGTCAATGGGATTCTGTTTTACAGCGCTCACTCTGTCACGTGTTTACGTGTCAGAATGAGCGGTGCGATACTCCGTGGGAACGGAGCCTTACATTTTCTATAGCATATAAAGTTTCAACATATATACATACTGTCTGACTTGTTAAGTGCCTTGTGGATAAATTCAGCTGCAGGATAGAAAAATGGACTGAGGTCAAAGGTGGGTAGATCTGCTGCCTCTACTCCATAATACTCCACAACCATATCACTATAATACTCTGCTCCTGTGTCCACATTCCAGCGTCCATGTGCTGCATTGAGAATGTGAGTGAAGCCATTTTTCTCCAAGCTATAGCGATCCAATGCAGTTTTTCTGTTTAAAAAAAAAACAAAAAAAAAAAACACGTCATTCAATAAATTAAATTCAGCAGAATTATCAAAGTTTTAATGTTAAGAATGCTATGTTCCTTTGTACTATCTGGAATTCTCTCTGTATGAATGTTGTATAAGGTGAATATAGTTTTCTCTGAGCTCGTGGGTGTAGATCTAGGTAGAGTTCCAGGGCCATGCAGGACATATGTAAAGAAATACTGACCTTTATTTCAGAGACATGCTTTTGTTGTGATAGAAGACTTGTATTAGAGGGAGTCTGTCAGTAGTAAATTCATTATAAGCCTAATCACAGTACGTTGTAGTGATGTTCTATTTCATCTTTGGAGCCTCAGTTTCCTGTAAATTGTTTTCTTAATTATATGTAAATGAGGGAAAAACTGCTTTGCCTGAAAAGCTAGAACTGAGATCGGGCTAGCAACGACACGCCGCAAAACTAATTTTCGTAAAAATAAAGCGGCACAACAGAGGCACATTTGGAAACTATAAGGCTGAGTTCACACGGCGTATTTTGGTCAGGATTATGAGGTCATATCCACCTCAAAATCCTGACCGAAAAGACAGCTTGGTTGGTTCTTTTTACCGGGAGCTGGAACAAAAAGAATGGACATGCCCATTCCTCAGGCCGATTCGCCTTGCAAATCCACCTGAAGACACTCCCTCCTCCGGACCAGGCCCATTCATTGGGCCTAATCCGGAGCAGAGTGCGCGACTGGATGCCGGTGCACTGCATCGGCATCAAGTCGCAGCTACCCGGTTTTTGGTGATACTGATGCGACCTCCGCCTTAGTTTCCAGACCAAAAAACCCTGTGTGCACTCAGCCTAATAACTCCTCTATAGGGTACTAGGATTAGGCTTAGAATGAATTTCTTGCTGATAGACTCCTTCTGAACTCTTTCTTGCCTTATCTCTTACATTTCCTTGCCCTCACCTCCCCATAGACTTTCTATAGAAATCAATCTTCTGAGTCCGTCTGACGACAGGTATAGCAGAGGTTTAGCAAAGGGAGGGGGAGCAGGGAAACAGCCCGATAAGAGAAGAAAACAGAATCTCTCTATGGTTATATTACAAGTTTCTTAGAATTGCCTGCGCTATTGTTTTAGGTAAATCTTTTTTGGAATAACAGTCTCCGTTCAGGTATCCTACACCTTATTGTCTGTGATAAGATATATTCTGGAAATAATAGAGGATTCGGGCTAGTTTAATGGGAACCTGTGACACTGAGCATATATAGTTTTGTAGGTTTTGTAGGATTTATCAGAACTTGCTTTTATTTAAGACTAGAGATGAGCGAACACTGTTCGGATCAGCCGATCCGAACAGCACGCTCCCATAGAAATGAATGGAAGCACCTGTGACGCTGACTGGTGCCTGGCGTCACAGGTGTTTCCATTCATTTCTATGGGAGAGTGCTGTTCGGATCGGCTGATCCGAACAGTGTTCGCTCATCTCTATTAAGACCCATCTCTTTTGCTCTTTCTACACTTGGGAGTTCACGGAGTCAGTTGCTGAGTAGAACCGCTCATTGGACTCCTAAACAATCCGGCTTTTCTTCCTTACACTTACCAAATGCTTCTTGTATCTTGTATTGTTTTCTTGGTACTAACACTTATCCCCCTTGTGTCTGATCTCTGGAGGATGAAGGTTCATTTCAATGGATCAGAGGTGCACATCCATGACCATAGCTACATTGGCTTCTATTAAACGTTTGGAACTGTGATCTCAACCAGTCCCACGAATAGTGCAGTGGTTACTCGTGGGCATCACTGCGTCCTGCATATGGAGCATTGGCGACCCATGACATTCTCCTGAGCGGTTGAACCCCCAGAGATCAGACTCTTATCCCCTATCCTGTAGAAGGCCAGAAAAACCCTTATAAGCATATCATGACTGTACTCACTCATCTCCAATGTACAAGTTGGGGAAAACTTCATTAACATGCGCAAATTTAACTGGTCCATGCCAAAATAGTCTCTCTAGTTCAAATGCCCCTGGAGTGCAGTATCCAGTATCTGGATCCACAGCCACTGCTGCATAGGCATTTGTCTTCTTCCGATTGGCTGTGTCGGCAGGCATTCTTGCTTGGGCAACTGGCATAGACGAATGGTCCCTATAAGGGTAGAAGTGGCAAATGAATTTTGGATGCAGAAATTCTGAGTGTTTGGTATTGGCAGGTAGAGTAAATGGACAAGTCTAATTGGCAAATAACGGGCCACATTTACTAGCATGACGCTGTAAACCGTATAAACTTATAATAAACCGTCTTAAACTGTACCAGATTTATCACAGTGTCTGAAGATGCTTGATAAATCTGTCACACTATTAGACTGTCATTTTACTTTGTAAATCCTCTACAATTTGGTAGTACAATAAACAATGGTAGCTGTCTCAATCAAAAAAATTTATGCCAATGGTGTTAGACTGTAGAGTTTGAAATATAAACTGTCCCTTTAAGAGGGTGTTCACGCGTCACACATATGACTCTGAATTTGAGGCAGAATTCACCTAATAATCCACCTCCAAATTATTTCAGTGGAAGGCCGTAGCTGTTTTTTCCATCTAGCGCAGGGATAGGGAACCTTCGGCTCTCCAGCTGCTGTGAAACTACAACTCCCAGCATGCTCCATTCACTTCCATGGAAGTTCCAAGAACAGCAGAGCAAGTATGCATGCTGGGAATTGTAGTTTTGCAACAGCTGGAGAGCTGTACGTTCCCTACCCCTGATCTAGCGGAATGAGAAGTCCCATTAAAATTAATTGGAGGTAGAAAATACACAGAATTCTGCTTATAGAATTTGGTCATGTCCGATAAAAGTAAAATACAGCGTCAAAATCTGTCAACCAGAAAAAATCTGCTTCAAATTCCTGAAGTAAAAATTTTCTGCTTGAAAAATTCAACATCAAATTCCTAAACCCTCACGAGCAAGTGTGCATGCTGACTTGGTTCCAGTTCTTCAATGGCCAGGGCCACACTTGTGTTACTGCAAAAAATAAAACAAATCCCATAATGGAAAGCTGCAATTCCTTGTAGGGTCCATTCACACTGAGGAAAATGGTGAGGAAATGCCACAATAGCCTGAGAAACAGACCGACAACCATAACCTGCTGTTTAGACTTAGTGTTGGTTCACACTAGCACTTGTATTCCATCTGGAAGGAGTCTGCATGGACACCCCCGGACGGAATACAATCGCAATTGCAAGCGATGTGCACGAATTTGTTACAGTTTTTTGAGGTCATGATCTTAGTTACTATTCTGGATGCAATCTTCCTGATGGATTGGTTTTGCACTTCACATTGGAGTTTTGTGTTCCAGACTTATACCAAACTATTCAGAGTATTACACAGCTGTTTAGTGCTATAACTACTGTAGTTATGCATGTACGATATTAGATGTTCCCTACAGCACTCCTCATTCCGCTGATCACTAAAGATCCTCTTCAATGTCAGTTCAAGTGACCACAGAAGCATTGGACAGGCCCCAGGAGTGTAATTTCAGTCTTTACAACCCAATGTAACTAGGCACTCCACCTTGCACTCAGCTGTGTGACCCCTGACATCATCCACAGCAATACAGAGCCTAGCAGTTCTCGGTAGCCCGTTCTATGACAGTTATTGCAGGCAATCCTCTGTTCCTAGTCACACACCATAGAAAGCTATTCCTTTGCTAAAAATGTTAGGCTAGATTCACACGGCATCTTTTGTAACTGATTTGGAGACCAGTTCCACTTCAAAATCAGCTGCAAATTCCATCTGCAATTGCAGATTAAAGTACAATCCAATTAATTGTAATCAGGGCCCAGACACGATCGCAATTTTTGCAGCCATACATCCCTGCCATATTCAAGGACTACAAATTGTGAAGCATGTCCTATTTTTGACCCCATTGCAGCGCATGTGCAGGGAATCGTACAAGATCCGTGATTGCGGATGACATACCAATACACTGCGGACTGGGGGGGAGGGGGGTTGTGCGTATCAGTATTTGCAGACAGTAAATCCACTACCGTCATATGCAGGAGGCCTAAGGAAGTGGAACCTTTCCCCTAAGACTTGGTTCACATCTGCGTTGGTAATCCGTTCGGAGAGTCCGAATGGACTACCAAATGCATTGGCAAGCGGTGTGCAGTGAAAGCACATGGACCCCATAGACTATAACAGGGTCCGTGTACTTGCCGCCAGATCTCCGCACGAGTTAAACGGACAGGAAAGTAGATTGTGAAGTACTTTTCTGTCCACATGTTCCATGCGGAAAGCACATAGTCCCAATTACAGTCTATGGGGTCCGTGTGCTTTCACTGCACACTGCTTGCCAATGCATTCGGCAGTCCGTTCGGGGGAAGGGGGGGGGTTGCCATGCGGACTCCCCGAATGGATCACCGATGCAGATGTCAACCCATTACTCACTCATTCCTTGAAAATACAATTAGCAGGAAAGACACCAGGCTGTTTTGGAAATCCTTACATCTGTTTTTGTACTTTCCTAAACTCCCTATGGTATGGTAGTATATTTGTGGTACATTTATTCTTAGAACTCTGCTTCATACAATTCCCGGAGGAATAACTGAGGAAGACACTGGCTGCCCGGTTCTGTTATTATAAAATAGTGACCGATCAGGAACAAAGAAATCCTGGAGAAATTTTTGAAGAGTTGCTACTGTTCCTCCAAAGGAGGCACACTTCATGTATGGAGTGTCCAAATCCTAATTTCATGATGAATAGGCAACCAAGAGTAGAGAGGAATAGGAATGGGGGTCTGTGAAAGCTCCTGTCATTGTCCTTGTTTTCCTGAAATATAGTTGTATGCAGCTGGCAGAAGGCTGAATGTCTGGGCTTCAGATTGGTATTACAAAAGAATCATCTTAAGATCACCAAGTGACAAGGTCAGCAACCTCCTTACTCAAGGCTCTGACAATGATTCATAGCTGGGATAATTCAGCTCGGCAGCCTCGAAGCCGTGCAAGATATCTAATTATAGGTGGTAAATGGATACCTGTAATATGTGAACATATTCATTATGGAAATGCTTAAATTAACAGATCACTGCTGGGGTTGCAAATGAAAACTAACTGGTCATATTCTCAAAGATAAAAAGTGCAGCTCTATTATAGCTAGATATTAAAAAATTGCATCTACGGTCATACCATTATATACGTTCATGCACGGGTATGCCTAAAATTAGAAAGTCTTGCTATCAGTGCACTGGTTTGCAGATGGTGAATGACGGCTGTGGTGAATGACGGCTGCTAAAACTCTGATAATCTAGAACAACTCTCAGTGCAGTAAGAGGGTGTAAAGAGGACCAGTCATCACTTGGATCATGCAAGCTGCTGGAGGGGGCCAGTATTTGTAAGCCAAGGGTAGAAGTGGACCCAAACTACAGAAGAGGTACAAATTTTTCTATGATACTTTTTTCTCTAGGAATGCAAAATACTGGCTGTAAATTTTACTTTACTGACTACCCAGTCCACTGACATTTTGTACGTGGGTCTTTTAGTCCCTAGAAATGTATTTTATTTTGGTCATTACGGTGGATAGTCTGTGTTTCCAGGATTCATTAGGCTCTCATGATAAATAAATCTTGTCTGATTCATGTAGAAGCCAGAGATTAACTGTACTTGAAAATGTACTGGGACCAGCATTTTACTTGCTGTACTTTGCAGTACTCGGTTTCCTGATTTTATAAATAGGCACTTTAATATTAATACCTTCATGTATTATTATCATCACTCACATTGATGTAGATAACATTTCTTGCCACAGATGGATGGTTTAAAGGGGCTCTATCAGCAAAATGATGCTAATAGAGCCCCACATATGTGTGAATAGCCTTTAAAAAGGCTATTCAGGCACTGTAAATGTTATATGAAACCCCCGTCCCGTTTTTAAATAAAAGCATTAAAACATATATGCTAATCGTACCTGAACTTGCACCATGGGCGGGGATGCACGGTGCGACGTCAGCTTCGGGCATGCCTGCCTCTTCTATCTTCTTGTAGTGACGCCCTCTGGTTCCATGTCTTCTTCCGTCTTCTTGTCTTCAAATCCCGCGCCTGTGTAGTAGCGCTTCCCTCCGGAGCGCTATTGCGCAGACTCACTCGCCATTTTACTTAATGGCAGTTCGCGAGTGTACTGCGCAGTAGCGCTCCAGAGGGAAGCGCTACTACACAGGCGCGGGATTTGAAGACAAGAAGACGGAAGAATACACGGAACCAGAGGGCGTCACTACAAGAAGACAGAAGAGGTTGTGGATGGTTGTTGTGGATAACCCTATAGGGGCCTGGGGCAACGGCCTATTCTGATTTTACCAAACATTTGTTAGATCGGCTTGGCTCACCTTGCCCTACCCAGGGACAGATTGTTCATACTTTCCTCTGTTGCGGCCAAGAAATACTCTACTCATACAGGCATGGTGTCACCAGCATTTACTAAGTAGATGTTTGGCACAACATTAACAATAGTTACTCAATACAAGAAAACAGCCAAGATCAACAAGAAGTGTTCTGTTCCTGTTGAGTGTACTGCTGAAGTGTGACAAGGGCGACTCACAGTGAGAGCCGGTGATTTCAATGGGTTGGCGTTCAACACCCACCATGATCGATTCTCACTCTCACAATGGATTTGCAAAACTATCCGTCAGAACATAAGCTTGGGTCCAGAATTGAGTTGGCCAGACAGAAAGCAATGGAGATCCGGATGGAGGACCCAAAGACTTTCCCTGCCTGACATGAATACAACATTGAAACATGGAAGACTGTTGGCAGAAAAAAACAAACATATGGTCTGCCTTATATAACAAACCGTCAGGTGCTAACACACAAAGATTATCGACCAAATCCAAAAAGACACCGCCTGATACACAGGCAAAGGTCGCAACCGGGTTTCATCTGCTTGGAGAGATACTCTTTACAGAAAAGCCTGGACCCAGCAGAACGCGATGACTCTGCAGCAAACGCACAAGTGAAGTGACCGCGTGAGGTCAGGGTCACATCTGCGTCAGAGTCACAGAGTTTTTTCTATGCAGATTTTGTAGCTTTTTTTTTTTTTGAGTGGATTCTGCATAAAGAAGTGAAAGTTTTTCCTTTTATATTTCCCATTCCTTTGTAATCCAATCCTAGCTTTGGCTCAAATATTTACCAAAAAAAGCAGCAAAAATTCAATGTGCGTCTTGAAATGGTATTCTTAGAAATCCTATTTATCACCTGTCCTGTCTGATCAGTATTTATCTGACCACTGACACCCCCACTTATCAGGACAATGGGGTTCCTGAGTTCTTTGAATATCACATAGGTTGAGCATGCTTTCTGCTGTGCTTCTGCTTTATGGAACTGCCAGAGATAGCTTAGTGCAGCAACGCGCTAGAGAGACCCAGAACTGGGAGTAGTAGAAGCAATGTTGGGTCAATGATGGCTAGTAGATGCCACTGACTCCTCCAGCTTACCTCCTGGGCTTGTGTAGAGCTTAGGGGGCCCTGCAGGGTACATGATGATGGTAGTAGTCTTCCTCCAGGTCATTTCCCAAGTCATAGTTGGAAAGGAAAGAGTCCGCATGGGGACACTCCCGAATGGACTACCAAACGCAGATGGCAATCAGTGTGCAGTGAAAGCACACGGATCCCCA
This sequence comes from Leptodactylus fuscus, assembly GCF_031893055.1. Classification (NCBI taxonomy): domain Eukaryota; kingdom Metazoa; phylum Chordata; class Amphibia; order Anura; family Leptodactylidae; genus Leptodactylus; species Leptodactylus fuscus. The sequence continues at coordinate 35,829,344 of NC_134274.1, forward strand.
TAGACTATAATGGGGTCCGTGTGCTTTCTGCATGACCTCCGCATGGAACATGCAGACAGAAAAGTAGATCACAATCTACTTTTCTGTCTGCATAACTCATGTGGAGATCTCGCAGAAAGCATATGGACCCCATTATAGTCTATGGGGTCCATGTGCTTTCACTGCACACCACTTGCAAATGCATTCGGTAGACCGTTCGGGGGGTCCCCATGTGGACTCCCCTGAATGGATTACCAAACACAGATGTTAACCAAGGGTAAGGATGGAGGATGTCCTTAGATTGACTCCTGAATGGTACAACTTAACTCTCCTCTCCTTGGCAGCTTACTTTTCTTTGTCTCAGGGCTTCATGTATAAGTAACATGAGCTTAGCTCTCCCTCACACACTATCCTGTCCGGGAGGCTGGATGAATACTCTCCTACCTCCACGGATGCTGATTGTAGATTGACTCGTCTTCTTCCACAACCAGCTAAGAACTGACTGCTCCACAGCATTGGCTCAAATACTCGCCCATATCCAGATGATCAGCCCTCAGGCCTGGTTCACATCTGCATTTGGTATTCCATTCGGGGAGTCTGCTTGGGAACCTCCCCCTCCTCCCGAATGGAATACCAAACACATTAAAAAGTGGTTAGCGGTTAGCTAAGAAACCACATGGACCCCGTAGACCCTATGTGTTTTCTGTGTGGCGTCTACACGAATCATGCGGAGAGAAAGGTGCTGCAAGAAGTACTTTTTTCTCTGCATGATTCATTATTCATTCATTATAGTCTTTGGGTCCGTGTGGTTTTTTAGCTAGCCGCTTTTTAATGTGTTCGGTATTCCGGTTGGGGGGTCCCCAAGCGGACTCCCTGTACGGAATACCGAACACAGATGTGAACCGGGCTTCAATTGGGGAATAGCAGTTAGTAGAAGTGATAAACAAAATATATAGTAGTATCCACTGGGTTGTGGCATCACCGTCGTACTCTGCTTCTCTCTGGCAGTCCTACAAGTATTAATGGAGCAGCAGCACACGTTCTCACACTGCTCCATTCACAGGGTACCTTCTATGGCTGAATATCTGTTCCATTCATCTGAATGGGTCTTGCAATGGTCTTATAAAACAACCTCCTAATGAATGATTGTCATTTGCAGACATTTTTCCAACAAAAATTCCGGTTTCCACACTATGGAGCGTTGTTATATGGCCATGTGCCCAAGCTCTAATAGACATGTAGCGGCTGGGGACTCCTGGCTCTGGACAACTGATTTCATGGGGTGTCCACTTACACAGTGATTTCCCTGTAGGGATCAGCTGATCTTAATCTCTATAAGTAGACTCCGGTGGTCTCCTGAAATCTGAGATAAGGTAATTTTTTTTTCTACAGTTTAAAATATTCCATAAAATTCCAAAACCTTTGACTAGAAGAAGATAACATTTTCCCACCTATAGCCACATATGCATACATCCCAGTAGTGTGTGCCGGGATAAGCACTGAAGTGTGGGCTGCTGACAGTTATATGTCACACATGAATATGGGCTTAGTGTCCTTACAGATACATATCTCAGCGACCAGGCTTCGCTGACATGCGGAAGTACATTGTCCTAATAATATTGCAGCAGACCACATTGCTCGGTGACAGTTCCACTAACACATATGAGAACATTAACACTGCAGGTGACTACATATATCTCACTTACTGACAAGTGTATGGCAGTATCCAGACATTAACACTGACTACTATAGAACATGCTTCAGCTAGGACACCACTTCTCCATATAGATGGCCGTTAGATGTGCAAAACACTATAAAATATGTTACCTATCTACAACTACCTGTCCATGTAATCCAAACCAAGCCCCCAGCTACCAGCATGGTCAGATTAGTCTTCCTAGCAGCAGTTTAACCCCTTCACACCATTCTCCCACAGACCCCATGTACCTGAGTGCTCTGAAGACCCCAGTCTGACTGAGCCTCTCTGAAAAACTTGTAACTAGGAGCAGAGCTATTTTTAGGGTGGGATTTGCTGACTCTGACCTTGGTGGTGAGGTGGAGCAGCCTGCAGAAAGGGGGGTCAGCTCTTTTATCTGCTTGCCAGACAAGTCTGTTAAGGGGCAGAAGACCCTGAACCATGACTGGCAGCAGCCTTGTCTCTAGAAAGCATTAACTCCTTGGTTCCCTGGATTTCTACAAGTTCAAAGGTGAAGACGAGTTGGGACAATACTATACATCATGTCCTTAGGGAAAAGAATAACATAACCTAACAACTATATAACTTGTATCATGATGTAAGCTATTCCATGTGGTGGTGTACAAGCAACTAAAAGTAACAGAAATTATTATTATTATTATTGTTTATTTCTATAGCACCATTAATTCCATGGTGCTTTACATTTGGGGGTTACATACAGTACACAGAATATACAGGTAGATATAATACTAACAATGACTGACTGGCACAGTGGGGTAGGGAGCCCTGCCCGCGAGGGCTTACAATCTATGAGGGAACAGAAATAGCAAATGATTTGTTACTTTGTCCTACTATTACTTGAGCACCCATTTTGTATTTCATTCAGTTGTTCATATGATGTGTCTGTTTAAATAAATCCTTGTATTGTACATAAAATAACAATTCAGGAGCATCTTTCTCATTGTGTGTTTCCTCTATTACTCATTGGCTTTTCCTAATTTGATACTGTCATTTGTATAGGGATGATAACAGCCAATTGTCAATGTATTCATACCTTCCCAGGAATAATAACAGAGGATGCAGGGGTCTTAGAAAGGTACTTCCTATTTGGTGGGCCACAGACATGTCTGGATAAATTGTCATCTTCAAGTTTTCTTCAAGCTAATGTATATAAGGAATCTCTACATTACCTTGAAAACAGCAACAGCTACACAGAGCAAAATCACAAACATGGTAAAAAAAAGAAAGAAAAATCATCTGGTAAATCCATTGAAACTTGAGTTGTCCCAACCAGTGAAGACCTGTCGCACATGCTCACAGGAGATGCTGCAGGTAATCGCTAGTCTATATATATAGTGCTGAACTCAGTGGAAGCCATAGAAATCTGGAACCCTTGATGGAGATTGCTTATTCAATGCAAGACTAATGGGGTACCGGCTCCTGAACTATTATCAATAGGGTTGAGATGATCTTGAGATTTCAGGATCGTTTTTAAAATCTGATTATCGATCATTTTCCAGCCGATCGCAATCGTGAAATTTGCTCGATCGCCGATTGGTATCCGATCTTTCCCAACCACTCAACCCTAATTATCAACCCAACATATGATGTCATAAAAGTGTGTGTTCAGAGCATAAGAAAAAAATTGTATAATCTGTCAGTTATACAAGTTATTGGTATTTGCCTATTGCATTTGTCCTTTATAAGCCTTTGCTGTTTACTGTTTTGTTGTCTCAAGGACATGAAGTTCAACAGACTCTAATTCCAGTGTCACTCTACACCTTCCATTGTGTAATATATAGCTTCAGATCACGTGAGATATATATATATATATATATATATATATATATATATATATATATATACATTACACACACACACACATAGACATGGTACTTATTTGACTGTTAAGTAACAAAATAGATTCTTGTTAAATGTATCTCTTTCACTCTTTGTATTCTGTACTAGTTGTAATATTTTACAACCATCAGTCAAAGACAGGTGAAGAGAATGACATTGATTCTCTCGTGACAATGGCAGCTGTCAACGGGTGAGATATATTAGGCAGCAAGTGAAAAGTCAGTTCTTGAAGTTGATATGATAGAAGCAGATAAATGAAAAAGCATGAAGATCTGAGGAACTTGGCAAAAGCAAACTGTAATACCAAGACGACCGGATTACTGTAGCGGGAGGTCTTGTGACGTGTTCTCAGTATTCATTGGTTATTAGATCCAGTCAAACAGCAGTAATGCACAGCCATTGATACATATAGGGAGTGAAGGTACAGAAAAGGTACTGTAGCAGAAATTGCTGAACGTATTACTGTTGTCTATGAGGGGAAGGTGCCAGAACACTGTGCATTGCAGCCTGCTATGTATAAAGCTTCATAGCCAAACTCTAGTTACAGTGACCATACTGACCCATCAAGTGCATGGAAGAGGGCAACCTGATCTAAGAAATCACATTTTCTTTTACATTCTATAGATGGCTGGTTGAATGAACATTGGTAATATAAGTAAGAGATGCCACCAGGTTGAACTGTTGGAAGAAGCAAACTAGTAGAGACAGCATGACAATCTGGGTAATGTTCTGCTGAACCTTGGGTGCTGGCTTTTATGTGCATGTTATATTGATGTATACCACATACCTAAATGATAATGCACTCTCTATGGCAATGGTGTACTGTAATGACTGTGAATTCATGTACACTGCTACTCTGCAAAAACTCTAGAGTTATGTGAGGGACATAACAAATCTCAAGACTTGCCCTCTAAATTCTTCAAACTTTAATGCCTTGAAATAACTTGTTTGATCCATGGACCCCCACTTGGCCCAAACACATTAGATTTTCATGGAACAAACAGCCAGCAACCTGCCTTGTAGATTTAGTCTGTCAAAAACAGACAGATGGATATTCTTGGCCAGCCGTCGGCCAAAAAGCCAGTGTTTGGTATGATTAGCTTCTCTGGTCCAATCATCAGCCAACTTTTTTTGTTTGTTGGTTGGTTTATTGTTATTTAATGTTGATGGTGGAATGGCCATCCAAAACCTAAAAAGGATGGTTTGGTCTTACAAAACTAGAAGAATGGGCTGTGGATGTCTTGGGGCCAAGCATCACAGGTCACCTTCAGAGGTCATGTGTACAGATGTGGCAGTTGCCAAAGGGTGTTATTTATATCTCTGGTCTTAGAAGAGGTTTGGGTATGATATAAAAGCTCAGATTTCAGATATCACTAACTATAACTGAATGGATTCTCCATAGTATCACTTAGTTATAGCAATTGAGCAGAGGAGAACTTTAGAACTTGTTTTCCACAAAAAGTAAAATCGAGAATATTTTCACCAAACATGCTTTAAGCCATTGCAGTGTGGATTGGTATTATCGGGAAAGTATTAAAGGAGTCGATGTTCCATATGATGACCATCTAATGTGTGTTGGTACATGGATGCTGTTAGTGTTGCCAATTTTAACACAAAATGAGCCCATTGCCAACATCCACCATACTATTACGGCAGATGATGCCCACTCGGCTATCTGCATCCATGACAGGTGGGAGCCTATTGAACGGTCCCAGACCTGTATTTAGTACATGTCTATTACAGGCTGCCATGTAATAATGAACAGATTTCTCAATATGCTGCAATATAGATTGCAGTATATTGTAGTGGTGATCAGATCTCTTATGGTTCAAATCCCCTAAGGGATCTAAAAATAAAAGTAAAAAAAAAAAAAATACATAAAACTTCAAATCTCTCTTTTCCAAGATCTGAAATATAAAAATAACTAAACAAACATAAGAGCATTAAGTATTCCTTTGTCCAAATCTGCCCAAACTACAAACCTATGTATATAGTTATAGTTATAGATATCTAGATATTATAATCAAGAGGGCTGATCCACCATTTTTTCAATGTTCCCCTCTAACAAAATTGAATAAAAAGTGATTAAAATCTCAAAATGGTATAAAAATTACACTCGGCCCCACGTTAAAGACTCAGGGCCGAGTATCAGAAGATGGCAACTCCAAGAAATGTTTTCATTTTTAAAAGTTTTAGATTTATGTTGGTCTTAAAATATTTAAGAAAATCCACAAAAACCAAAGAAACCTAAATTTCAGATCGCTAAAATTGGAACAACCTGCGTAAATACAGGTATAATATAATGTAATTTTGCCTGCACAGCGTGACATTTTGATGCAATCCCATATGGGTTCTTCTATATAGTATTTCTGTATGGGTTGGATAGTCTGCGATACATCACCACTATGTAGACATTACATTTCAGCATTACTGTGCAGCAGTTACATTCCGCTCATGCCATTGATTATCATAACTACATGATGCCAGACGCCAGACTTTGCATGCTTTGTTATGTGTCGCTCTTGTCTCTTTCTTTTTTCAGCAATGTCTATGGTAGATATCTATGTGTAGGGTAGGTCACCATTCCATAGCGTAATATGTAGGTAGACCTTTATATTTTCCCTCTGTTAGCTTTCTTGGTCTTTACTTCTGACATTGGAGTGTATATTTTGTTGCGCTGCTTCTGCTGCTCAGCTTCCTTGCAGTAGACTGTGAAAGTCTGTCGCTGTCTGCTGTCCTTCCAGGGGCTTCTGTCAAATGATGGGTTTTACAGCTGACTGCTGGCAAGCCGTCCCCTGTCCAGTATCCCTGGGGCGGACAGCAGCGATAGTGTGAACGCCACCTAAGATCCATGCTGAGAATCCATCTCCATAACATCCATAGACTCTGATAGGGCACAGTCAAACAAAATAGCTTCTTTTTTTAAATTTTTTTTTTATTGCTTTGGTATACAATATCCACAAAATCCATATATTGTGGTTTTTACAAGTTTAAAAATCTAAGTAAAGCACTTTTAACAGATGAACCAAGCAGGATATTAGAAGAAGATGATGAAGAAGGTGATTGAGAAGACCAGGAGGGGGAATGTGACAAATAATAAAATAAACGGAGCAGCAACTGTAGGAAAGTGGAAGGAGAAAGGTGGAAGATTGGGCTGACACATCGGGGCACATTTAACATTACTTTTAATGTAAATACACAAATGTAACACCAAAAATCTGCAGGAAGTGCTCCACACTTTTCCTTCTAAGGCCGGGTTCACACGGGGTTTTTTGGTCCGGAACCTGAGGCGGAGACTGCCTCAGGTTCCGGACCAAAAAATGGGTAGCTGCGACTGAATGCCGGTGCACTGCACCAGCATCCAGTCGCGCACTCTGCTGCAGATTAGGCAAAGTCCTGACTCTGTTCAGTCTGTGACGTGATAAGGTGCGGACAGGGCCCACTGGAGGGCTGAAAGGAAGCACGGGTGGCCGTGGGCAGGAGTGGGGACCAGTAAGTAAATAGGGTAAATAGGGGGGGGGGAATAAAGAGGAACCCGAGGAACATGTTTGCCTCAAATTCCTCTTTACTTTGGGACGTCTATGCAGGTTCTGTCTGCTTGTATGGAATGGACTTTATTACAGTTCATTCCAGTAGGTCTGCCTCAGCAACAAAACACCCAGTTTTGGTAGTTTTTGGCTGGTCTGCACATGCCTTGCTCCACTGAGGTTCTGAGGGTCTGTTGCCCAAGGGCCCACACAAACCTGGAGCCGGCTCTGCCTATCAATCTCATTCATGACCGGTACTAATGAGAGTTCATCAAAATCCTGGAATACCCCTTTAAGGCTAAGGCCACATATTGCAAAAACACTGCAGTTTTGGTTGTAGTGGAAACACAGCGCTATACCTCCCCCCCCCCCACACACACACACACATTTTACAGTTCCAGGATAGTAACATTTTCTCATTCGTGCTTTGTAATCAAAATTCTGCAGTAACACTATGTCTTTCTCATAGACTTATATGGGGTGGGGAAGGTAAATTAAAAAGAAATGAAAAAGCTGGGGAAAAATGTTTTTCATTGCTTTGTTTCCACAACCTTTGGCCTTTGGTAAACTCTAACTGATCATCTCGCAGATGGCAATGCGGTGACAAGATATCAGATGTATTAAACAAAAGGATCATGTACATCAAGCTGCTGTATACGTTGCATTATATACACATTCTAGCTGCCCTATTTACTTCTGCTTCTTCTCTTGGCCTCTAATTCTTTATCCAGTTGGCGGAGCTGCTCGAGGAAGCCGGGGTTGGGGGAGATGTCTCTGTGCTCACTCACACTCCGCAAAGCATCTAGTAAAGACATTCCCTCAGAGATCATTAGGAAAGCTAGGACAATGGAGGCCGCTCTGCTGATCCCCATGGCGCAGTGAACCAACACCCTACCTGTAAAACATACACAGGTAATGTAGCACAGAACATAGAAACATAAGTTCAGTAGATTCTATTATTGCATTCTTGTATTTCCATAGAATCCTATTGCACTGAATTTGGTGTCAGATGGATTGAACCTGGTACAAGTACATAAGTTATAATAATACATCTGTAACTGTACTTTGATATTAATAAATGATTCTACAGTTTATTTGTTTAGTATCACAGATCTCTATGGAAGCCAATGCCTTTGCTACACTGTAACCATCTGATTCATGTACCATGGTCTGGATTACATACTTCACCTAGTATTTCAGTGTTAATTATAGAATACTAGGAATCATTGAAACAAACATCAGAACTGGTAACTAAGCTTACTGATATATCCGCTGTTTCTTTCTACTGCCCTACTAACATTTGTCTCCACATTGTAGAAAAATAACGAAAATCTGAAAATCCATAAATATATTATTGTAAAACAATAGAGATGAGCGAGTAGTATTCGATCGAATACCTCGCCGGCATAGGAATGCGTGTAATCGGCCGAACATCAAGGGGTTAAACGCATCGAATATTCAAAGCGTTTAATTCAAAGCGTTTAACCCCTTGGTGTTCGGCCGATTACACACATTCCTATGCCGGCGAGGTATTCGATCGAATATTACTCGCTCATCACTATAAAACAAGAAAAGTACATCTAATTGCTATTCAGAAATAAGAGCTTTATGACAATATCTAGTCTAGATGAGACAAATGAGGCTGGTTTACAGAATAGGAAATTTCCGGTCTTACGCGCGCTACACATTGAAATCAATGGGAGGCTTTATAATCCATTGATTTCAATGGGTAGCGCGCGTAAGCCGGTACCCATTGAAGTCAATGGGATCTGTTTTGAAGCGCCTCACTCTGACACATGTTTACGTGTCTAACTGAGTGGCGTATTACTCCATGGGAACGGAGCCTAAGGCTTTTTCCCATGCTGGCAAACACAGATGTGGGAATACATGACCTACTGTTTTACATGTTATGACGCTTCATCTGGGTCTTGGCGATGCGCTAAATTATTGCCCTTATTTATACAACTTTATTAACAATGTACAAACATCAATACACATCCGCAACATACATAAAAAATAATTAAAAAATACTTCTTTCTAACTTAGGCCCGGTTCACATCTGCATTCGGTATCCCGTTCAGGAAGTCCACTTGGGGACCCATGAATGGAAACCTATACGCATTAAAAAGCGGTTAGCTAAGAAACCACACGGACGCCATAGACTATAATGGGGTCTGTGTGGAATCCGCTTGGTTTTCGCACGAAACATGCAGAGAGATAAGTGGTGCTTGCAGGACTTTTCTCTCTGCATGATTCATGCGGAAACCAGGCGGACCCCATTATAGTCTATGGAGGACTGTCAAAGATTCGCACGAAGCCTCCATAAGACTAGAGTAATACTGAATACCATACAAATTTGGCCATAAGAAAATCATGGCATTTTATACAGGGCTCTAAAGATTTACTTCTAGGACAGAATACTTCCACCTAGCCTGTACAGTTATTAGGTATGAGCTGCACACAAATAAATGGAGTTGAATTTTATGTTACATACCATTGGGAGACTGCAGGCCAGCTCGTATAAACTGTGACGCTGGAACAAAGTAGGCACTCAAGTCAAAATAAGGGTGATCATCGGCCTCCACGCCATAGAAGTCAATATTAAGATCCCTGTAGAACTCTGGACCTGTGTTGATTCGATATTTTCCATAGGCAACATTTACAATATGCGTGATTTTCAACTCACGTAAAACAGATTTATCCCTTGCAGTGAACCTGTACAATAAGGAATATGTAAGAAGAATATTAAGAGACTCCTAGTTCACCAAGCAGCCAGAAGTAAGGAGAAACATATCATGAAACTTCAGAGACCTGTCAAAAGTTTTACACTAAAAAATAATACATGCTGAAAAATAACCCAGTCCCTGTCTGCCAACGATGTGTAGAAATGAAGGTCTACAGCCAGTATCACTATAAATGTATATTGCAACGGCACTGCATTTGGAGGTACGGACAGATCATATTTATTAAGTAAACAGTATAGAAAGAATTCAGAATTGTGCACAGGATGATGAAGAGTCTCAGATCAAGTTTTTAAAGATGGATTCAGTACAGTCAGTTATACAGGTATGTGCCCCTATACAAGAGATATTGGTACTGTGAGTGTCGGTACTGATATCACTGCACTGTCATAGAGGCTGGCCTCAGAACTCAAGGTCGCTGGGAAGTGAGGAACGCCCCCCTGACAGTACAAGTCTATAGGAGAGCACCTCTCCGTCCCATGATGATGCAGGGCTATGCATTGATATTGTCAATGCAGTGATATTGGTCCTGAAATTTAAGGACAGCTGTTTTGATGTTATTGCATCTCGTCAACTTGGTGCAGAGAAGACTGACCTGGCAGAGGTGAGAGGCTTCAGACAGGGTTGGGGGGATATTGTCACTCCATAGGGAGAGACCACCATTTAGGTGTGTGGAGTCTTATTAAGCCATGAGCTCTCCACTGTGCAAAGGAACATGGGAAGAATATGCAAATCTGACTTCCATGATGTAATTAGGAAATCAGTGCCTCAGTCATGCACACCAATAGAGGGCGCTCACTGAAGATGTGTAAGTCTATCTTCCATGATGTAATTAGGAAGACAGAGCCTCAGTCATGCACCTAAATGGTGGTCTCTCTCTACAGGCTGCTTTCTCACCACTAAATGATCATCCCTCATATTTCGCCTGTTTTGAGATTATTTATAAACTTTCACATTCACTTACGCATCTCCGAGATAAAGTTTTGGCCACACTTGGTTAACATGTCCTGTGGGTTTTCTATGGCTCCAAAGAAGGCGCTGTAGATCATGAACAGGTAAGGGCTCGTAATTGGACATTGCACCAACCAACCTAAAACATTAAAAAAAATATATGGGTAGATGCTTTCATTTATCTTAACCTTAAGAATATTATTGACAATGATCTATAGGTCAACATTCATAATTCAGTTTTCACAATTTGAGCCAAAAATGCTATGGTAACCTGCATTGCGTGATATTTTTTGTTTTAGAGAGCGTTTGCGCTTTACTCAGTCTTCTGATCCTCTTATGACCTCTTCAGGCCTCCTGGGTGACGTCACAGCAGTCCCATAGGGTTCAGGATGTCCAGAGATGGGAATAATCCTTGTTCACATTGGTATATATGTTATCGGCAATGTATGAAAAGCAGGTATTCTATAGAATGCCTAGATATTGTATAAAAAACAAAAAAAACTTTGCAAGTCTTGAGTAGGTGATACCTTTTTTAATGGCTAACTCATAATGATGACAGAATATGACGTTTCGAAGCTTTCCTCTGAGCTTCTTCTTCAGATATAACTAAAAAACACTTTCTAGAGGCTGCATATTTATGTACAACAGGACACATAGGGATAGGATTACAGGAGGGAGGGGGGAAGAGGCTTATTACTATATACTTATAACAACAAACAATCAATTGCCAGATCCCCCAGTTCTTATCTTAACCCCTTAAGGACCAGGCCATTTTTTGGTTTCGCATTTTCGTTTTTCTCTCCTCACATTTCAAGAGCCATAACTTTTTCATTTTTCAGTTCACAGAGTCACATGATGGCTTATTGTTTGCGGGACAAATTGTACTTTGTAATGGCACCATTCAATATGCTGTGCAATGTACTGGGAAGCTGGAAAAAAATTCAGAATGAGCTGCAATTGGAGAAAAAATGCATTTGCGCCATTTTCTTATGGGTTTAATTTTTACAGCATTCACTGTTTGGTACAAATGACATGTTACCTGTGTTCTACGTGTCAGTACGAATGCGGTGATACCAAATTTATATAGTATTTGAAATTTTTTGATACTTTTAAAAAAATGATAAACTTTGCAAAATAGAAAAAAAAATTTGTGTCATCATGTTCTAACACCTGTAACTTTTTCATATTTCCATGTATGGAGCTGGTTGTGGTGTCTTTTTATGCGGAACAAGATGAAGTTTCTATTGATACCATTTGGGGAAAGATCTGATGGTTTGATCACTTTTTATTCAATTTTTTATAGGAGGCAAAGTGTTGAAAAAAACGCTTTTTGGCTGTTTTTATTTTTTTTGCTGCTACGCTGTTCGCAGTACAGGATAAATGTTTTAATATTCTAATAGTTCAGGCATTTTGGAGCGCGGGGATACCTAATATGTTTATGTTTAATGTTCTTTAATTACTTTTATAGCTGATCTAGGGAAAGGGGGGTGATTTGAACTTTTATATTTTTTTTATTTTTTTAATACTTTTAAAAACTTTTTTTTTTCTTCTGTTACATTTATGATCAGACCCCTTAGGTACCTTGAAACCTAGGGAGTCTGATCGCTCATACTATTCACTGCAATACTACAGTACTGCAGTGAATAGCAAAATCGCAGCACTTCTATTAGACGATGCCTCTGGCATCGTCTAATAGATCTAGTGCAGCGACAAGCCTGGAAGCCTTCAATAGGCTTCCGGCTGTCATAGCAACCGATCACCGCCCTCATGTGACGTTCAGGAGGGCGGCGATCGGCGAAACATGGCGGCGCCCATGCCGCCGGCGCCGTTTACACACTGCGGTCACGTTTGACCGCAGTGTGTAAAGGGTTAACAGCAGCGATCGGCTCGGGCACCGACCGCTGCTGTTAGTGGCAGGTCCTGGCTGTATGATACAGCCGGCATCTGCCGTGTATGGAGCGAGCTCAGCGTGTGAGCTCGCTCCATACATCCCCATGTGACCCATGACGTACAGTTACGTCAAGGGTCGCTAAGGGGTTAATGGCTGTCTTAATGATGTGTATAAAAAGACATAAGACAGCCATTAAGATAAGAACTGGGGGATCTGGCAATTGATTGTTTGTTGTTATAAGTATACAGTCCTATGAAAAAGTTTGGGCACCCCTATTAATCTTAATCATTTTTAGTTCTAAATATTTTGGTGTTTACCACAGCCATTTCAGTTTGATATATCTAATAACCAATGGACACAGTAATATTTCAGGATTGAAATGAGGTTTATTGTACTAACAGAAAATGTGTAACATGCATTAAACCAAAATTTGACCTGTGCAAAAGTATGGGCACCTCAACAGAAAAGTGACATTAATATTTAGCAGATCCTCCTTTTGCAAAGATAACAGCCTCTAGTCGCTTCCTGTAGCTTTTAATCAGTTCCTGGATCCTGGATGAAGGTATTCTGGACCATTCCTCTTTACAAAACAATTCAAGTTCAGTTAAGTTTGATGGTCGCCGAGCATGATGGTCGCCGAGCCCGCTTCAAATCATCCCACAGATGTTCAATGATATTCAGGTCTGGGGACTGGGATGGCCATTCCAGAACATTGTAATTGTTCCTCTGCATGAATGCAGAGTCGATTTGGAGCGGTGTTTTGGACCATTGTCTTGCTGAAATATCCATCCCCGGCGTAACTTCAACTTCGTCACTGATTCTTGAACATTATTCTCAAGAATCTGCTGATACTGAGTGGAATCCATGCGACCCTCAACTTTAACAAGATTCCCGGTGCCGGCATTGGCCAAACAGCCCCGAAGCATGATGGAACCTCCACCAAATTTTACAGTGGGTAGCATGTGTTTTTCTTGGAATGCTGTTTTTTTTGGACGCCATGCATAACGCCTTTTTGTATGACCAAACAACTCAATCTTTGTTTCATCAGTCCACAGGACCTTCTTCCAAAATGAAGCTGGCTTGTCCAAATGTGCTTTTGCATACCTCAGGCGACTCTATTTGTGGCGTGCTTGCAGAAACGGCTTCTTTCTCATCACTCTCCCATACAGCTTCTCCTTGTGCAAAGTGCGCTGTATTGTTGACCGATGCACAGTGACACCATCTGCAGCAAGATGATGCTGCAGCTCTTTGGAGGTGGTCTGTGGATTGTCCTTGACTGTTCTCACCATTCTTCTTCTCTGCCTTTCTGATATTTTTCTTGGCCTGCCACTTCTGGGCTTAACAAGAACTGTCCCTGTGGTCTTCCATTACCTTACTATGTTCCTCACAGTGGAAACTGACAGGTTAAATCTCTGAGACAACTTTTTGTATCTTTTCCCCTGAACAACTATGTTGAACAATCTTTGTTTTCAGATCATTTGAGAGCGGACTGTCCATGCTCGGCGACCATCAAACTTAACTGAACTTGTATTGTTTTGTAAAGAGGAATGGTCCAAAATCCCTTCATCCAGGATCCAGGAACTGATTAAAAGCTACAGGAAGCAACTAGAGGCTGTTATCTTTGCAAAAGGAGGATCTACTAAATATTAATGTCACTTTTCTGTTGAGGTGCCCATACTTTTGCACCGGTCAAATTTTGGTTTAATGCATATTGCACATTTTCTGTTAATACAATAAACCTCATTTCAATCCTGAAATATTACTGTGTCCATCAGTTATTAGATATATCAAACTGAAATGGCTGTTGCAAACACCAAAATATTTAGAACTAAAAATGATTAAAATTAATAGGGGTGCCCAAACTTTTTCATAGGACTGTATAGTAATAAGCCTCTTCCCCCCTCCCTCCTGTAATCCTATCCCTATGTGTCCTGTTGTACATAAATATGCAGCCTCTAGAAAGTGTTTTTTAGTTATATCTGAAGAAGAAGCTCAGAGGAAAGCTTCAAAACGTCATATTCTGTCATCATTATGAGTTAGCCATTAAAAAAGGTATCACCTACTGAAGACTTGCAAAGTTTTTTTTGTTTTTTATATTTTATAACCACTGGCTAACACGGTACCAAAACAAACATTTTCCTTTTAGATATTGTATAGAATACCCGTTTTTAGGCAATGTATGAAATGTGAGAATCTCTGCATACTTTCCCTAGGCATTCTATAGAATGACAAATGCTATTTAGGCAAAGTATGAACGACAAAAATTACAATGAGAATACCTTTCTGCTGGTGTTTTTCTGGCAAGAAGGGTTCCCAAAGGTGGATGTACAGTTCAATATGATGATGTGTAACGGTGTGTTTTGTATTCGGTTGAAAGTTCTTTCAATATTCTACCACGTCCTCCTCCTCTGTGTCCGAGAGCCAATATCATGACGTGTAATGTGTTTTTTTTTTGTTTGTTTGTTTTTTTAAATGTAGATTGTGAGCCCACAATGTACATTTTTTCCCTATCAGTATGTCTTTTTGGAATATGGGATGAAAATCCATGCAAACACGGGGAGAACATACAAACTCCTTGCAGATGTTTTTTTACCCATGGTGGGATTTGAACACCAGGACCCCAGCGCTGCAAGGCTGCAGTGCTAACCACTGAGCCACCATGTGGCCCCAAGCATAATAATAGTCTTTGTGGGGCCCGCGGTGTCACTTACCGATCCCGGCCCAGCCAGGATCGGTAAGTAAATAGGGCCTGTTACCAGCTGGAATAACTCCAGCCGGTAACGGCCTATTAAGAAAAAAGAAAAAACCCCGGCGGTAGCGGCTGTCACCGGGCCCCCTAATGTCCCGGGCCCTGTGGCAACTGCCTCTGCTGTAGTTAGGCCACTGTAGATAGTCTAAGGGAGCCTTCACACGGAGTTTACGCTCGTTCATTTTGAATGTATAAATCGTTCAGAGTGAGTGGCGTAAAAAACAGATCCCATTGACTTGAATGGGTGCTGGCATACGTGAGCTCCCCATTGAAATCAATGGGAGGCTTTTTTATCTATTGCTTTCAATGTGATACGCGCGTATGCCGGCACCCATCGAAGTCAATGGGATCTGTTTTTTATGCCGCTCACGCTGAACGAGTTTACGTTCAGAATGAGCGGAGCGTAAACTCCGTGTGAAGGCTCCCTAACACTGTGTACTTGAGCACACACTTAGTCTATTCTTGTATTTAGAAAAGAAGACCCAGATTTTCATTATTTCTGCCACACCTTCAGTAAACTGTATTGATATGGGTAGGACACAGTCATCACCTACATTGATGTAACTGCAATACAGAACCTTGCAATATTACAATAAGTGAAGTTGCTCAATCACTTGTAAAATGACTATTTCTTTTCTATATATAGCAAAGGTTTATTCGATATCCTCTATATCATAGTTCCCCTCTGTAATATGCAGCCTATAGTAAAAGAACTGTGCTTGAAAGGTTTTTTTTTGTACCTTAGATACAGTGGATGGCAAATAAACACATATGATTTCTCTCGTTCTTGTTTGCCAGTCTTCTTCAACGTAGTTGAATGCCACACTGTGTTCCGTAATGTCCCTCCATTACAAGATGGATCCTCAGCCCAAATGTTTGGGCTCTGACTCAGGGGAATTTCACTTTGCTTCTATTTTTAATCAGGGCTAATTTTATCTCTGGAGGCTTTCCTTCTCTCATCAGGTCTCAGGACAAGATGCTGACATGGTAGAAAGATAGGGTAAGATTAAACAAATTGCTTAAAGCTGCTTTGTAGGGTTTTGTTAAGTGTCTGTTAATGAGGGACATAGAGATCCTTCTGAGAGTCGTGGGCAGAATGGGCATTAAAGGGATATTCCCAACATGGCAGTGATGGCTCAATCTTTCCAATTACAATGAGCCTAACAAGCCATGGCCAGTCACTGTTTTGTCTCCTACATCCTCCAGTGCTGCTTTACGCTATAGTAAAATATGCTGTGTAGTCTACTTCAAAGGTCAGTCCTGGGAAATATTTAAAAAAATATATTTTTGGAGGTCATACAGAATAAGTCATGGTAGGTAATGACCAAAAGTGTGTAAAAGGGTTAATGGTTCAGGAGGGGGTTGTAACTTGAAAAAAAAGGTTTAGCTTCATTGGATAAATTGTCCATATAATAGAAGATGCAATACAACGGCTTCAAACATTTGGGAAGAACAAACCCGCTATCCCAGTGTTTCCCAGGATTTCAAAGGAGAAGTATCAAAGATCCTGATATCAATCAACCTAAGAAGATAAGATAAGATAATCCTTTAATAGTCCCACAGTGGGGAAATTTCAGCATGTTACAGCAGCCTAGTGATACAGATACAGGATAATACACAGTAATATATTACGGAAGTAGATACACATAAGCTGAGAAGATATACTAGGAGTCCATAGCAGCTAAGGAACAGAAGAAGAAAGGAGGAAGACATTCATAATCATAATCATTAGTTTTCTGTGCGGAGTGTCTTTGCTTTCTCTGATGTAGATGATACAGCCTGGTCGTGGTTGGAAGGAAGGACCTGCGATAGCTCCTTCTCACACTTGGGGTGAAGCAGACGGTCACTTACAGTGCTGCCAAGTGCCATGAAGGTCTCATACATGGGGTGGGATTTGTTCTCCTGCATGGAGGTCACCACGGACAGTATCCTTCTATCACCCACCACCTGTACTGGGTCCAGGGGGCTCCCCAGGACAGAGCTGGCCCTTCTGATCAGCCTGTCGAGTCTATTTCTGTCCCTGGTTGATATACTGCTCCCCCAGCAGGCCACACCGAAAAAGATGGCTGAAGCAACCACAGAGTTGAAAAAGGCCCTAAGAAGTGGCCCCTGGTCTCCGAAGGCCCTCAGCCTCCTGAGCAGGTAGAGTCTGCTGTGTCTCTTTCTGTGCAGCACCTCCAGGTGATCAGCCCAGTCTAGTTTATTATTGAGGAGCACACCCACATGTCCCTTGGATCTGTATTGGGGTCAGAGCACTTCTCCGTTTACTAAAATCCACCACC
The DNA here is from genome assembly GCF_031893055.1 of Leptodactylus fuscus. Classification (NCBI taxonomy): domain Eukaryota; kingdom Metazoa; phylum Chordata; class Amphibia; order Anura; family Leptodactylidae; genus Leptodactylus; species Leptodactylus fuscus. Next base: position 35,847,020 of record NC_134274.1, read on the forward strand.
ATCTCCTTGGTCTTCCCAGCATTAATCCGAGTGAACAGTCCAGCCAAACAACAGAACCCATTTTACGAAAGGGAGTGGTGTGGACCGGGAGGTCGAGGCATGAAACCTATGCCAGTCACTTGATTTTTGAAGAGATCTGAGATTCATAATAATGAGCTGACTTGCAACTAAAAATAAAAATGTCCAGAGAATGGGGTTCCTTCTGGTGGGAAGCTCTGGTATCTGGTATGTGACCTACAATGGGGCAATGTGATGGGGCAAATGCTCTTAGAAGGCTGACTGGATTTCGGCTGCTGAAGACCATGGCATTGTCAATAGCCAGGAGAACACCATATGGCACACACTCCCCAACCCCACCCCGATGATGGCAGTAGACTGCTAGGAGCTAACATTTCTGGCGTAGTGAAAAAAGATCACTGGAACCAACTGTCTTCTATGAAGATGGCCAAGATGGCCATGAAGCTCCAGTGCTTGTGAGGGGATTATAACCAGTGGCTATTCAGATAGGAGCAAGACCGGGGCCTTAAAGTCTGACTGGGGACAAGGGTGACCCTTATTTTTATGTAGATGATGATGATGATAATGGCAATGCTGGCCAAGACCAACCATGGTAGGCTTCTGGGTCCATGTACATAATGGAAAGCATGGCAAGCCACAAACATCTTGCTTTCATAGTTATCAAGCAGAGATGTGACTACTGGATCCTTGTGCTTTTAGACTCTCAAAATGCAAACATTTATCCTGAAGGAAGCAAATTTGAGTATTATTACACTCTGTAAGCTTTCTACAGTTTTAGGGAGACAATTGCCAGTGCCAACCACAAGTTTGCCCTTCATGCCCTTCATTGACGCCAGTGTCTCCTAACAGTATCAGCTAAAGATCAGGATTGAGCTGAGTTCTTGAAGAAATCTGTAGGCCTGTGCTGTCATCTACTGGTATTAATGAGGTTTGCAGCAAAATAGTCAATTTGTTCAAGTTACAATTTAATGTCGTCTGCAATTTTGTCCCTTCCACTTTCTACAATTCTTGTTAATATAATTGTAAATATTTATCCATCTTTATATAAACAATAGAGATGAGCGAACACTAAAATGTTCGAGGTTCGAAATTCGATTCGAACAGCCGCTCAATGTTCGTGTGTTCGAACGGGTTTCGAACCCCATTATAGTCTATGGGGAACAGATACTCGTTAAGGGGGAAACCCAAATCCGTGTCTGGAGGGTCACCAAGTCCACTATGACACCCCAGGAAATGATGCCAACACCTCTGGAATCACACTGGGACAGCAGGGGAAGCATGTCTGGGGGCATCTAACACACCAAAGACCCTCTATTACCCCAACATCACAGCCTAACAACTACACACTTTACACACTCAATACCACCTCTCTGACAGTAGGAAAACACCTTGAAACATGTGTATTTGGCACTTGCAGTGAGGAGAGCTTGTCACCAGCAGTGAATTTGGCCCTTGTAGTAAGTTGAGGTTGGCACCAACATTTGTTTTGAAAATCAGGGTGGATTGAGCCTCTAACCAGCAGAGTTTGGGCAAATTCATGGTGGAGGGAGCCTCTAAAAACCCCAGTTTGGACCAATTCATGGTGGAGGGAGACTCTAAAAACCCCAGTTTGGACCAATTCATGGTGGAGGGAGCCTCTAAAAACCCCAGTTTGGACCAATTCATGGTGGAGGGAGCCTCTAACCAGCCCAGTTTGGGCAAATTCATGGTGGAGGGAGCCTCTAACCAGCCCAGTTTGGACCAATTAATGGTGGAGGGAGCCTCTAACCAGCCCAGTTTGGACCAATTAATGGTGGAGGGAGCCTCTAACCACCCCAGTTTGGACCAATTCATGGTGGAGGGAGCCTCTAACCAGCCCAGTTTGGACCAATTCATGGTGGAGGGAGCCTCTAAAAAACCCAGTTTGGACCAATTCATGGTGGAGGGAGCCTCTAAACAGCCCAGTTTGGGCAAATTCATGGTGGAGGGAGCCTCTAACCACCCCAGTTTGGACCAATTCATGGTGGAGGGAGCCTCTAAACAGCCAAGTTTGGACCAATTCATGGTGAAGGGAGCCTCTAAAAACCCGTTTGGACCAATTCATGGTGGAGGGAGCCTCTAACCAGCCCAGTTTGGGCAAATTCATGGTGGAGGGAGCCTCTAAACAGCCCAGTTTGGGCAAATTCATGGTGGAGGGAGCCTCTAACCAGCCCAGTTTGGACCAATTCATGGTGGAGGGAGCCTCTAACCAGCCCAGTTTGGGCAAATTCATGGTGGAGGGAGCCTCTAAACAGCCCAGTTTGGGCAAATTCATGGTGGAGGGAGCCTCTAACCAGCCCAGTTTGGACCAATTCATGGTGGAGGGAGCCTCTAACCAGCCCAGTTTGGGCAAATTCATGGTGGAGGGAGCCTCTAAACAGCCCAGTTTGGGCAAATTCATGGTGGAGGGAGCCTCTAACCAGCCCAGTTTGGACCAATTAATGGTGGAGGGAGCCTCTAAACAGCCAAGTTTTGGGAAATTCATGGTGGAGGGAGCCTCTAACCAGCCCAGTTTGGACCAATTCATGGTGGAGGGAGCCTCTAACCAGCCCAGTTTGGACCAATTCATGGTGGAGGGAGCCTCTAAACAGCCCAGTTTGGGCAAATTCATGGTGGAGGGAGCCTCTAAAAAACCCAGTTTGGACCAATTCATGGTGGAGGGAGCCTCTAATTAGCCCAGTTTGGACCAATTAATTGTGGAGGGAGCCTCTAACCAGCCCAGTTTGGACCAATTAATGGTGGAGGGAGCCTCTAACCACCCCAGTTTGGGCAAATTCATGGTGGAGGGAGCCTCTAACCAGCCCAGTTTGGACCAATTAATGGTGGAGGGAGCCTCTAAACAGCCAAGTTTTGGGAAATTCATGGTGGAGGGAGCCTCTAACCAGCCCGGTTTGGACCAATTCATGGTGGAGGGAGCCTCTAAACAGCCCAGTTTGGGCAAATTCATGGTGGAGGGAGCCTCTAACCAGCCAAGTTTGGACCAATTCATGGTGAAGGGAGCCTCTAAAAACCCGTTTGGACCAATTCATGGTGGAGGGAGCCTCTAACCAGCCCAGTTTGGGCAAATTCATGGTGGAGGGAGCCTCTAAACAGCCCAGTTTGGGCAAATTCATGGTGGAGGGAGCCTCTAACCAGCCCAGTTTGGACCAATTCATGGTGGAGGGAGCCTCTAACCAGCCCAGTTTGGGCAAATTCATGGTGGAGGGAGCCTCTAAACAGCCCAGTTTGGGCAAATTCATGGTGGAGGGAGCCTCTAACCAGCCCAGTTTGGACCAATTAATGGTGGAGGGAGCCTCTAACCAGCCCAGTTTGGGCAAATTCATGGTGGAGGGAGCCTCTAAACAGCCCAGTTTGGGCAAATTCATGGTGGAGGGAGCCTCTAACCAGCCCAGTTTGGACCAATTCATGGTGGAGGGAGCCTCTAACCAGCCCAGTTTGGGCAAATTCATGGTGGAGGGAGCCTCTAAACAGCCCAGTTTGGGCAAATTCATGGTGGAGGGAGCCTCTAACCAGCCCAGTTTGGACCAATTAATGGTGGAGGGAGCCTCTAAACAGCCAAGTTTTGGGAAATTCATGGTGGAGGGAGCCTCTAACCAGCCCAGTTTGGACCAATTCATGGTGGAGGGAGCCTCTAAACAGCCCAGTTTGGGCAAATTCATGGTGGAGGGAGCCTCTAAACAGCCAAGTTTGGACCAATTCATGGTGAAGGGAGCCTCTAAAAACCCGTTTGGACCAATTCATGGTGGAGGGAGCCTCTAACCAGCCCAGTTTGGGCAAATTCATGGTGGAGGGAGCCTCTAAACAGCCCAGTTTGGGCAAATTCATGGTGGAGGGAGCCTCTAACCAGCCCAGTTTGGACCAATTCATGGTGGAGGGAGCCTCTAACCAGCCCAGTTTGGGCAAATTCATGGTGGAGGGAGCCTCTAAACAGCCCAGTTTGGGCAAATTCATGGTGGAGGGAGCCTCTAACCAGCCCAGTTTGGACCAATTAATGGTGGAGGGAGCCTCTAAACAGCCAAGTTTTGGGAAATTCATGGTGGAGGGAGCCTCTAACCAGCCCAGTTTGGACCAATTCATGGTGGAGGGAGCCTCTAACCAGCCCAGTTTGGACCAATTCATGGTGGAGGGAGCCTCTAAACAGCCCAGTTTGGGCAAATTCATGGTGGAGGGAGCCTCTAAAAAACCCAGTTTGGACCAATTCATGGTGGAGGGAGCCTCTAATTAGCCCAGTTTGGACCAATTAATTGTGGAGGGAGCCTCTAACCAGCCCAGTTTGGACCAATTAATGGTGGAGGGAGCCTCTAACCACCCCAGTTTGGGCAAATTCATGGTGGAGGGAGCCTCTAACCAGCCCAGTTTGGACCAATTAATGGTGGAGGGAGCCTCTAAACAGCCAAGTTTTGGGAAATTCATGGTGGAGGGAGCCTCTAACCAGCCCAGTTTGGACCAATTCATGGTGGAGGGAGCCTCTAAACAGCCCAGTTTGGGCAAATTCATGGTGGAGGGAGCCTCTAAAAAACCCAGTTTGGACCAATTCATGGTGGAGGGAGCCTCTAATTAGCCCAGTTTGGACCAATTAATTGTGGAGGGAGCCTCTAACCAGCCCAGTTTGGACCAATTCATGGTGGAGGGAGCCTCTAACCAGCCCAGTTTGGGCAAATTCATGGTGGAGGGAGCCTCTAAACAGCCCAGTTTGGGCAAATTCATGGTGGAGGGAGCCTCTAACCAGCCCAGTTTGGACCAATTAATGGTGGAGGGAGCCTCTAAACAGCCAAGTTTTGGGAAATTCATGGTGGAGGGAGCCTCTAACCAGCCCAGTTTGGACCAATTCATGGTGGAGGGAGCCTCTAAACAGCCCAGTTTGGGCAAATTCATGGTGGAGGGAGCCTCTAAACAGCCAAGTTTGGACCAATTCATGGTGAAGGGAGCCTCTAAAAACTCGTTTGGACCAATTCATGGTGGAGGGAGCCTCTAACCAGCCCAGTTTGGGCAAATTCATGGTGGAGGGAGCCTCTAAACAGCCCAGTTTGGGCAAATTCATGGTGGAGGGAGCCTCTAACCAGCCCAGTTTGGACCAATTCATGGTGGAGGGAGCCTCTAACCAGCCCAGTTTGGGCAAATTCATGGTGGAGGGAGCCTCTAAACAGCCCAGTTTGGGCAAATTCATGGTGGAGGGAGCCTCTAACCAGCCCAGTTTGGACCAATTAATGGTGGAGGGAGCCTCTAAACAGCCAAGTTTTGGGAAATTCATGGTGGAGGGAGCCTCTAACCAGCCCAGTTTGGACCAATTCATGGTGGAGGGAGCCTCTAACCAGCCCAGTTTGGACCAATTCATGGTGGAGGGAGCCTCTAAACAGCCCAGTTTGGGCAAATTCATGGTGGAGGGAGCCTCTAAAAAACCCAGTTTGGACCAATTCATGGTGGAGGGAGCCTCTAATTAGCCCAGTTTGGACCAATTAATTGTGGAGGGAGCCTCTAACCAGCCCAGTTTGGACCAATTAATGGTGGAGGGAGCCTCTAACCACCCCAGTTTGGGCAAATTCATGGTGGAGGGAGCCTCTAACCAGCCCAGTTTGGACCAATTAATGGTGGAGGGAGCCTCTAAACAGCCAAGTTTTGGGAAATTCATGGTGGAGGGAGCCTCTAACCAGCCCAGTTTGGACCAATTCATGGTGGAGGGAGCCTCTAAACAGCCCAGTTTGGGCAAATTCATGGTGGAGGGAGCCTCTAAAAAACCCAGTTTGGACCAATTCATGGTGGAGGGAGCCTCTAATTAGCCCAGTTTGGACCAATTAATTGTGGAGGGAGCCTCTAACCAGCCCAGTTTGGGCAAATTCATGGTGGAGGGAGCCTCTAACCAGCCCAGTTTGGACCAATTCATGGTGGAGGGAGCCTCTAACCAGCCCAGTTTGGACCAATTCATGGTGGAGGGAGCCTCTAAAAAACCCAGTTTGGACCAATTCATGGTGGAGGGAGCCTCTAAACAGCCCAGTTTGGGCAAATTCATGGTGGAAGGAGCCTCTAACCAGCAGAGTTGTGGGAAAGCAGGGTGGAGGGAGCCTCTAACCAGCAGAGTTGGTGGAAATCAGGGTGGAGGGAGCCTCTAACCAGCAGAGTTGGGGGAAATCATGTTGGAGGGAGCCTAGTATTAGCAGAATTGTGCAACGCTTATGGTGGATGAGTATGAGGATGCGGAGGAATTGGAGAGGTTGAGTACAGACATGGAGTTTCATGTTGGGGTGCTTTACACAGGTGGGCACAAAAATGAAGGCTCTATCCAGTGGTGGTTCATTTTTATCAAAGTGAGCCGGTCGGCACTCTCAGCTGACAGACGGGTGCGCTTGTCAGTGATGATGCCACCGGCTGCACTGAACACCCTCTCAGATAGGACGCTGGCGGCAGGACAGGACAGCACCTCCAAGGCATATAGGGCAAGTTCAAGCCACAGGTCCAACTTCGACACCCAATACGTGTAGGGCGCAGAGGGGTCGGAGAGGACAGGGCTGTGGTCGGAAAGGTATTCCCGCAACATGCGCCTATACTTCTCACGCCTGGTGACACTAGGACCCTCCGTGGCGGCACTTTGGCGAGGGGGTGCCATCAAGGTGTCCCAGACCTTAGACAGTGTGCCCCTCGTTTGTGTGGACCGGTGAGAACTTGGTTGCCTACTGGAGGAACTGCCCTCCCTGCCGCCAACGTCACATGCTGGAAACATCTCCATCATATTCTGCACCAATTGCCTGTGGCAAGCATTGATGCGATTGGCCCTCCCCTCTACCGGAATAAAAGACGAGATGTTGTTTTTATACCGGGGGTCAAGGATAGCAAAGATCCAGTACTGGTTGTCCTCCATGATTTTGACAATACGCTTGTCGGTTGTAAAGCACCCCAACATGAACTCAGCCATGTCTGCCACAGTGTTAGTTGGCATGACTCCTCTGGCCCCACCGGAAAGTTCAATCTCCATTTCCTCCTCATCCTCCATGTCTACCCATCCGCGCTGCAACAATGGGACGATTCGAAGTTGCCCGGAAGCCTCCTGTATCACCATCACATCATCGGACAACTCTTCTTCCTCCTCCTCCTCCTCCTCCTCCTCCATTAAACGCAGTGAAGCGGACAGATGTGTGGACCTACTCTCCAGCTGTGACGGATCGGATGCTATCCCTAACTCCTCTGTGTGATCTGAGTTATCCCTGATGTCAATCAGGGATTCTCTCAGAACACACAAGAGCGGGATTGTAAGGCTCACCATCGCATCCTCAGAGCTCACCCTCCTTGTGGACTCCTCAAAGACCCGTAGGATGTCACAAAGGTCTCTCATCCATGGCCACTCATGGATGTGAAACTGAGGCAGCTGACTTTGTGGCACCCTAGGGTTTTGTAGCTGGTATTCCATCAAAGGTCTCTGCTGCTCAACCACTCTATTCAACATCTGAAACGTTGAGTTCCAGCGTGTGGGGACGTCGCACAAAAGCCGGTGTTGTGGCACATGCAGGCGTTGCTGGAGAGATTTTAAGCTAGCAGCGGCTACTGTCGACTTGCGAAAGTGGGCGCACATGCGCCGCACTTTCACCAGTAGCTCTGGAACATTGGGGTAGCTCTTTAGGAAACGTTGCACCACTAGGTTGAAGACGTGGGCCAGGCATGGAACATGTTGGAGTCCGGCAAGCTCCAGAGCTGCTACCAGGTTCCGGCCGTTATCACAAACGACCATGCCTGGGCCCAGGTGCAGCGGCTCAAACCATATTGCCGTCTCATCGAGGAGGGCATCCCTCACCTCGGAGGCAGTGTGCTGTCTGTCCCCCAAGCTGATCAGCTTCAGCACAGCCTGCTGACGTCTACCAACGCCAGTGCTGCAACGTTTCCAACTCGTAGCTGGGGTCAATCTAACAGCGGAGGAGGAGGCGGTGGCGGAGGAGGAGGCGGTAGAGGAGGAGGAGGAGGGGGGTGTTCTTCTCGTGTCCCTGCCAGGAATGTTAGGCGGGGAGACGAGGTACACCGGGCCAGTTTGGGAAGCAGTCCCAGCCTCAACTACATTCACCCAGTGTGCCGTCAGTGAAATGTAGCGTCCCTGTCCGCATGCACTTGTCCACGCGTCGGTGGTCAAGTGGACCTTTGTGCAAAGCGCGGAACTAAGGGCCCGCCTGATGTTGAGTGACACGTGCTGGTGCAAGGCGGGGACGGCACACCGGGAGAAGTAGTGACGGCTAGGGACGGCATAGCGAGGTGCCGCAGTTGCCATCAGGTCCAGGAAGGCGGGAGTTTCAACAAGCCGGAACGCCAACATCTCCTGGGCCAGCAGTTTAGCGATGTTGGCGTTCAAGGCTTGCGCGTGTGGGTGGTTAGCAGTGTATTTCTGCCGCCGCTCCAATGTCTGAGAGATGGTGGGTTGTTGTAAAGAAACGCCTGATGGTGCCTTTGATGGTGCAGGAGAAGGAGATAAGACAGGACCAGGGGAGGATGAGGTAGAAGTCAACAAAGTGGCGGAGGCAGATGAAGTGGTGTCCTGGCTCGTCCTCTGGAGTGCATCGCCAGCACAGTCAGCAGTGGCAGTGGCAGAGGCAGAGGCAGTGGCAGTGGCGTGAACGGCAGGCGGCCTTTGTCCTGCCGTTGCTGCCTGCCACTGATTCCAGTGCTTGGATTCCAAATGACGGCGCATTGAAGTGGTGGACAGGTTGCTCTTCTCAGAGCCCCTAATCAATTTCGAGAGGCAAATTGTGCAGACAACACTATATCTGTCCTCGGCGCATTCCTTGAAAAAACTCCACACCTTCGAGAAACGTGCCCTCGAGGTGGGAGTTTTTCGGGGCTGGGTACGAACTGGAACATCTTGGGAGATTCCGGGTGTGGCCTGGCTTCGCCTAAGCTGCTGACCTCTGCCTCTGCCTCTAGCTACCCTTTTTGGTGCTGCACCTGCCTCAACATCCACACTACTTTCCCCGCTTGACATCCCCCCTGTCCAGGTCGGGTCAGTGTCCTCATCATCCACCACTTCCTCTTCCAACTCCTGTCTCATCTCCTCCTCCCGCACAATGCGCCGGTCAACTGGATGCCCTGACGGCAACTGCGTCACATCATCGTCGATGAGGGTGGGTTGCTGGTCATCCACCACCAAATCGAACGGAGATGGAGGAGACTCTAGTGTTTGAGCATCTGGACACAGATGCTCCTCTGTTAGGTTCGTGGAATCGTGACGTGGAGAGGCAGGTTGAGGGACAATGAAAGGAGCGGAGAACAGCTCTGGGGAGCAGGGACAGTTTGGGTTATTGTTCTGTAAAGCTTCGGAATTTTGGGAGGAAGGAAGACAAGACTGTTGGGTAATAGGAGGAGAGGAGGCAGAGTCTGACTGGCTGCTGGACAATGTGCTGTAAGCGTTCTCTGACAGCCATTGCAAGACCTGTTCCTGGTTCTCGGGCCTACTAAGGTTTGTACCCTGCAGTTTAGTTAATGTGGCAAGCAACCCTGGCACTGTGGAGTGGCGCAATGCTTGCTGCCCCACAGGAGTAGGCACGGGACGCCCTGTGGCTTCACTGCTACCTTGCTCCCCAGAACCATTCCCCCGACCTCGCCCACGGCCTCGTCCACGTCCCTTTCCGGGAGCCTTGCGCATTTTGAATTCCTAGTTAGAAATTGGCACTGTATACCAGTAGTAAAAATTGTGGGTGCACGTAACCCCAATATATTCTTTGAATTCCCAGTCAGAAACTGGCACTATATGGCAGTAGCAAGAAATGAGGGTATTTGTATTCCCAATATACTCTTTGAATTCCCAGTCAGACAATGGCACTGTATACCAGTAGTAAAAATTGTGGGTGCACGTAACCCCAATATATTCTTTGAATTCCCAGTCAGAAACTGGCACTATATGGCAGTAGCAAGAAATGAGGGTATTTGTATTCCCAATATACTCTTTGAATTCCCAGTCAGACAATGGCACTGTATACCAGTAGTAAAAATTGTGGGTGCACGTAACCCCAATATATTCTTTGAATTCCCAGTCAGAAACTGGCACTATATGGCAGTAGCAAGAAATGAGGGTATTTGTATTCCCAATATACTCTTTGAATTCCCAGTCAGACAATGGCACTGTATACCAGTAGTAAAAATTGTGGGTGCACGTAACCCCAATATATTCTTTGAATTCCCAGTCAGAAACTGGCACTATATGGCAGTAGCAAGAAATGAGGGTATTTGTATTCCCAATATACTCTTTGAATTCCCAGTCAGACAATGGCACTGTATACCAGTAGTAAAAATTGTGGGTGCACGTAACCCCAATATATTCTTTGAATTCCCAGTCAGAAACTGGCACTATATGGCAGTAGCAAGAAATGAGGGTATTTGTATTCCCAATATACTCTTTGAATTCCCAGTCAGACAATGGCACTGTATACCAGTAGTAAAAATTGTGGGTGCACGTAACCCCAATATATTCTTTGAATTACCAGTCAGAAACTGGCACTATATGGCAGTAGCAAGAAATGAGGGTATTTGTATTCCCAATATACTCTTTGAATTCCCAGTCAGACAATGGCACTGTATACCAGTAGTAAAAATTGTGGGTGCACGTAACCCCAATATATTCTTTGAATTCCCAGTCAGAAACTGGCACTATATGGCAGTAGCAAGAAATGAGGGTATTTGTATTCCCAATATACTCTTTGAATTCCCAGTCAGACAATGGCACTGTATACCAGTAGTAAAAATTGTGGGTGCACGTAACCCCAATATATTCTTTGAATTCCCAGTCAGAAACTGGCACTATATGGCAGTAGCAAGAAATGAGGGTATTTGTATTCCCAATATACTCTTTGAATTCCCAGTCAGACAATGGCACTGTATACCAGTAGTAAAAATTGTGGGTGCACGTAACCCCAATATATTCTTTGAATTCCCAGTCAGAAACTGGCACTATATGGCAGTAGCAAGAAATGAGGGTATTTGTATTCCCAATATACTCTTTGAATTCCCAGTCAGACAATGGCACTGTATACCAGTAGTAAAAATTGTGGGTGCACGTAACCCCAATATATTCTTTGAATTACCAGTCAGAAACTGGCACTATATGGCAGTAGCAAGAAATGAGGGTATTTATAACCCCAATATATTCTTTGAATTCCCAGTCAGACAATGGCACTGTATACCAGTAGTAAAAATTGTGGGTGCACGTAACCCCAATATATTCTTTGAATTCCCAGTCAGAAACTGGCACTATATGGCAGTAGCAAGAAATGAGGGTATTTGTATTCCCAATATACTCTTTGAATTCCCAGTCAGACAATGGCACTGTATACCAGTAGTAAAAATTGTGGGTGCACGTAACCCCAATATATTCTTTGAATTCCCAGTCAGACACTGGCACTATATGGCAGTAGCAAGAAATGAGGGTATTTGTATTCCCAATATATTCTTTGAATTCCCAGTCAGACAATGGCACTGTATACCAGTAGTAAAAATTGTGGGTGTATATAGCCCCAATTCTATTGCTAGGGGACTTGCAGGGTATTTCTGGGGTGAAGGTGGGGGGGCACACCGTTGGAACGGGTATCGGGGTATATATCGGGTATACGGGAATACACTGACAGTGTATTCCATTCAGGATCCTGGGAAAGCTGGGTTGCGGCGATTGAGCCCGTCAGTGCCACGTTACACTGACAAGCTTCTCCCTGGAATTTAGCTCTTACAAGAGCTGTTGGTTGTCTTCTCCTTCCTATCCTAGCCTGTCCCTGCCTACCCAGAATCTAAGCCCTAGCTAGCTGGACGGAAACCTCCGTCCTCGGTGAATTGCAAGCTCAGAATGACGCGAAGCTGGGCGTCGCTGTTCTTTTAAATTAGAGGTCACATGTTTTCGGCAGCCAATGGGTTTTGCCTACTTTTTTCAACGTCACCGGTGTCGTAGTTCCTGTCCCACCTACCCTGCGCTGTTATTGGAGCAAAAAAGGCGCCAGGGAAGGTGGGAGGGGAATCGAGTAATGGCGCACTTTACCACGCGGTGTTCGATTCGATTCGAACATGCCGAACAGCCTAATATCCGATCGAACATGAGTTCGATAGAACACTGTTCGCTCATCTCTAATAAACAACTGATTAGATTTAGCAATAGTGTGGAAAAAATACAGCAGTGGCCAAAGGTTTGAGACTGAAACAAATGTAGCTTTTCCCCAGGATTTCTGTTTTTATATCTGTTAATCAGAGGTTTCTATGCTATACTATACAGTTATAAAGCTTGTTCATTCCTTTTTACACTTTTATTGAAAAATGTAAAGGATCAGTGTGTACAGAACCAACCCTTAGTTTTCAAGACTTCTGGATTCGCTCTGGCATGCTTGATATCAACTGCTGAGCAAAATCCTGACTGATAGCAACCCATTCTTTCCTCAAAAAACACAATTTTTTTTTGTCCATTTGGTTTCTGAGGATTGAGCATAGTTTCTTACTGGGATTGAGATCTGTGGAGTTCCCTGGCTATGGTTCAATGAGCCACTTAGTTGTCACTTTTGCCTTGAGCCATGGTACTCTATCATGCAGGAAAAGTTTTTCCATCAAATTACTCCTGGATAATGGCAGAAGTAACTTTTTATTTAAGGCTGTGTTCTTAGGCAACATTGTAAGTGAACCCACTCCCTTGCATGAAAAACAACCACACAGGAGAATAGTCTCAGGATGCTTTACTGTTGGCATGACACATGAAATTTCCTTGTGTCCACTCCATTCCCTTGTGTTCCATTTCCTGTGCAGTGGCTGCCAAATCTTCTGCTAAATCAGCCAGGGATGCCAAGGAATTGACCGATAGTATTCTACTTTGCCACCTTGCTACAAGCAAATCATGGTTTCTTCAATATGGTTGCCTTAGGTTGGACATCTGTAGGAACCAGCTTTTATTTCTACACAGAAGATTTTGAAGTTTCGCGTGGAAGATGTTTAGATAGGGGTGGTGCTGTACATGCGCCACATCCACTCGCAGCTTCAGACACCCAGAGGCTACTGCAACAGATGAGATATGTGGGGTCCAGGTATCGTACCCTGACCTATTACATATTGATGACCTATCCTGTAGATAGGTTATCAGTATGAAAAAAAAACTATTTGGGGTCCGAAAAACCCTTTTAAGATGGTCTGTCAAGTGACACATTGGTGTAAACCATTTTTTTTTTTTTTGCTTTTATTGTACACGGGTGACACTTTGTCTTCATTTGGTGACATCATTAGACTTGGACATATATTCTCTGTCCTTCACCCTGTGGCCTTGGTGTCTCAGGCGGGTGGTTGAAACTTTAATCCTTACTGCTGGAGCTATTTGTGGCCTCCGTGATGCAGCAATTTTAGGGTTTTGTTTTTGCATTTGTTTAACATGAAAATAAATATTACGTTCATTTTATTGTGTTTGTCAGTACTATAATGGAAAGATCAAACGTATGTACTTTGTATGGTGTGATAATCTTGTAATATTGTGAGAGCCTAAAGTGTTTTTTTTATTCTACCCTCAGCTATATTGTGTGAGGGCTTGTTTTTTGCGGTTAACATTTTTATTGGTGCTCTTTTTGGAGTGAATAAAACTTTAACCCCTTAACGATCAGGTCAGTAATAGTACGTCCTTGCAAGTAGCACGATAGCGCTCAGCTCAGTACTATTACTGACCTGTAATGGCGTGGGCACAGAATCCGAGAGCCAGGACAATCTGCCCCGCTAAATTGCTGGTTGGAGCTCCGCTCCAATCGGCGGTTTTAACCCTTTCAATGTCACAGACATATGTCCGCGACATCGAAAGAGTTGCTTGCTTTGTGGACCCCCTGGGTACCCCCCGCGTCAAGATCGGGGGGTGCCCTGATGCATTTTATGCAGCCCGGGATCTGGCTTGTGACTCCGGGCTGCTAGGACCCCCTCGTACCTGGTTGATCCTGCCGTGATCCCGAAAGTGTGTCCATGCGTCTCCATAGACACACTTCCTCTATAGTCTGCAATACACGTGTATTGCAGGCTATAGTACTGGACCAGCAATCAGAGTATTGCTGGTCCAAGTATACTTATAGAACAAATAAAAAATGCAAAAAAAAGTGTTCCAGCCGATCGGGATCCATTCTTTCCCGATCCTGATTGCTCAACCCTAGTTGAGTCTCATTGTAGAGGTCTGCTATGTCCCTTTCATGTGAGGCTTCAGGTAGTCAATTTCTAGCCTAACGGGGATGGCTCTGACATGTGCCTTTTAAGTTTTGGTTGTTCCCTGACTCCTGAGTAGGCATGGGGGCATGATTCAGAGCTCCAATGAGAGGCAGCCAGTGTAAGACCTCAGAATTATACCCCTTGTCTGCTCCTATCTGACAACACCCATTTGACAGTACATATCCTAAATAGCATATCGGGCATCAAAACTAACAGCACTTATTGCTCAGCAAAGGTGGGAGTTAGAGGAAATTTCCATGTGTGGTGAAATCAGTGGAAGAATGCTTATTAAATGATATAAGTAGATGGACTTGGCAGTAAAAGGTCCTCTTTAAACTGTCCATTCTTCATTAATGTATAGGGTTGAGCGATCAGGATTGGAAAAGATCAACGATCGAGTAAATTTCATGATCGCAATTGGAATTCTGATCCCGATCTTTTCCAGTGGGATCGAGGTCAGAGGTTATCTCAAGATCGGCTCAACCCTATTCATGTATATATCATTAATAGGGTTGAGCCATCGGGAAAGATCGGGTCCTGATGGCGATCGAGCAAATTTCACAATCGGGATCGGCTGGAAAATGATCGAAAATTGGATTTTAAAATCGATCCTGAAATCTCAAGATTGGCTCAACCCTACTAGTGTATCCATGAACGGCAGACACATATTGTCATGCTTTATGGAACCTTTTGACTTTACTTTGTCCGAACAGCACAAGCCCTTTTCATGCCTCGTATTAAGGCATAGCCATGACAAAGACTGATGCCCTTATCCAGATTGGAGACAGCGTAAAGACCAGGTCTCGCTCTGGATGGTTAGACACAATTATTCTATATAATAAAGTACACCCAACAAATAAAAAGCGCAGTGAACAGTTGTTTTCTATTGTTGACAGACCGTCTTATTGTTTTACAGCAGGATTCTTGCTGGTGTTCAAAGAAGACAGCAACTATGCTTCTTTTTCTTCTGATGAAAGAGTTTCTTGTCAAGAGTGTGAAGTTGGCGCAAAAAGCCGATATTTGGACTGACATTTCGTTGTCGATTTATACATTGAAAGGCATCATCTAGCGTCAGATTTTCGTAAAACATTAGATAGGCAAGTACAAAGACAGCAGCACGACTCTTTCCCAGAATGGAAAAGACTAGGACTTTACCTAAAAAGACAAATTCAAATACAACGTAAAGATGTTGTCCCAAAGATTTGTTGCAATAAATTACAGTCAAAGTATTTCTCCAGGAAATCTATCGCTATATGTGATTTTTTTTTTGTACCTAATTTTTCAATATATATATAATATATAATTAGGGATTCGGCATAAAATAAGAATTAACCCCTAAACTAAACCTCCTACCCCCGCCTAACTTCTAATTTACTTATTTTTTAAAAATCTATAATTACCCATATCCCTGGAGAAGCATCTCCAGCCTGATCGCAGTGAAAAGGAGGAGCCGTCTCCCAAAGAGGAAGATAGGTAAGTATGATGCGATGGGGATGTGGACTCAGGTAGTTAGTTGGGAAGGGCTAGTAGTGGGTGGGATAGCTTAGCTAGGGAAACAGGGAGGGGGTGTAATGGAGTGAGAGAGGAGGTGGGGGCAGTGAGAGGGAGATAGTGTGGAAGGTACACAGGAATCTATATAGCAATACACAAATACAGATGCCAGGAGCTCCCAGAGACACCCAGAAGTCATTAAAACCCCACTGCTAAAGGTTGTAAGGACGTTAGCTCGGTAGAAGCGAAGGTGTGAAACCACTCAAAGAGAGGGACACAAAATATGCAGCAAACCGGTTTATTTAGGAAAAACAGGAAAATAAATAATCCTTGACTTCAGCCACAAAATGAGCAAAACAAAATACAGCCTTAAATTCAGGCAAAAAATAAATAAAATAAAATCCTGCTCGTCTGAGCAACAAACTAAACAGATATGTTAACCTAACTATACGTGTGGCTTATTACCAGCCACACAAACAAAACAAGCACAATATTGTCTCACCAGACTAAGGATTACAGATCAGACCCAGACACCTCCTCTCACTCCCTGGATCTGCCCTGGAGTGCTGGATCTGCAGCCCTTTTCTGGCCCAGTAATAAGCAAAGGACTCATACCTGGAGCTGAGGCCTACTCAAGACCCAAACAGGAGCACACATAAGTTAAAAACCTGAGGGAGATATAGTGAAATTCCAGCACCCTGCCTGTCACCTTCTCACAAGGTATACGGGTGTACTTATTAACCCATTAATAGCACTAACAGACCTTTTTTTTTTTTAAGAAAGATTTTTTTTGCCCGGCAAAGCCCTTTAAGCTAGTATTACCTTAATTAGTTATTTCTATCTAATTCTTTTAATTCACAAAGCTGTATGAGGGATTAATTTTTGTGGGACAAATTGTATTTCGTAATAGTACCATTTAATATTTTGCACTAGGAAAAAATTCAGAATGGGGTGAAATTAGAGAAAAATTGTGTTTGTGTCTTTCTTATGAGTCTTGTTTTTACCGTTTCACTCTGGGGAAATGGTGACTCTGTGTTATGGTTCTGTGTGTATATGTAAATATAATAAATAACACAACCAGAACCGCTAAGCCGCAGAGCACTGCGGCGAGGTCCACAGGCCCAGATGGGCAGCCGTGTGTCTGAATTAAGCACCTCCAGTTGAACTGCACTGGCAGTGATGTTGTGCAACACAAATGTGAACAGGCGGCAACAGACTCTCTCCAGTTAAACGTCACTGGGAGAGCGTGACAATATATAGCAATTGAGCAAATGAGGTTGTCAGGAGCCCCTGCTATTTACAGCAGGAGAACCAGACCTTAGCATGTGCTTCACTGCACTGCAAACACAAGACTGCCAGGGGTTAACTTCACTCCTGGTCAGTCAAAAAACAAACTCCTATCCTGCAAGGAGAAACAAGGCAGTTGGACTGGGAATGGGTTTGACGGGTTCCAAAGGGCAGAGCCAAGGGGAACTAGCTGGATCCCTACTCAGCTCCTAGATTTGTCTGGAACCTGGCCCTAACCTCCTGTCTCAACATATTTTAAGCAAAGTGTGAGCACCGGGCGGGCGTCGGCTCACACTATTTAAAGCCTAGTCCCCGCCCAACAGGGGCGGTGGCATGACGTCACCGATCATGCTCAGTATGGCCAAACTGGGACTTAGCCTCAGAGCGGACCCAAAATGTCTGAGCATGCTCAGTGGGGAGAGAACGGCACTTAGCCTCTGAGCGGCTCCAAAATGTCTGAGCATGCTCAGTGGGCCAAAAGCTGGACTTAGACTCCAGACGTCTTACTGCACAACGCCGAGGGCGAGGCTCGAATTGGCCCGCAGGTGGCGCTGTGCGCCGTGATGGAAACCTGCAAGACCCGATACTAACACTCCGTCAGCTTTGACTGAGGTTTTAGATAGGTTAACGCTTGTGATCAGTTTCGGCAATGATTGCGGGCATTGCCTCCAGGTCTCCGCTGTATTATATAGTGGAGACTCAGCAATTAAGGCCACTCAGCAACCATATTTAAATGCTCGACTTCCACTGTAATAGTATGGTGTTTGTCAAGAAAGGGTTAATCGTGAGAACATAGCTCCCATGCTCCCCAATTTAAATAGATTAATAGCCTGCATGCTCAACCCCAGCTCCATTTAAATGGATCCTAATGATTGGCTCCCCTCCATTTAGACACTTCATCGTGTGATATAGTCATTGCATTAAATCACACCCTAATACTCCACCAAAGTACCGGCCTTACAGGGTGTGATTTAGAGCAATGACTGTATGACTAGGTGACACTGCTCCCCTCCCTGCTCCAGGGGCCTTGATGTCTTTCTTAAAGGGAGTCTATCACATATGTCATGCGTTTTAACTATTGGCATAGTAATGTTAGTACTACAAATAGAAGTCTAGGCATACTTTATTTTTATTTATTTTGGAAATTCACCCATCAGTTGTGTGCAATAACCATTTATGTAAATGAGGTACACAGAGTACAGGAAACTTGTATTTATAGCACCAATATTACTATGCCAGTAGTTTAAAACATATGATGTAGGTGATAGACTCCCTTTACAAATAAAAATATGGTAAGTTATAGCTATTATGGGCCTTGGAGGTTTGTAGATCACTGAGTCAGAGATTTATTGTCATATATGGAGTTGGAAAGTTTTTTTTATCCCTTACATGGGGCAATTGTTCTATTAGGTAGTATTCTCCAGCTAGTGCACAATATTTGACAACTATCACCTAATGGAGGGCCATCAGACCGCACAGGCATTCACTGTGGCCTTTAAGTCATTACAGGTTTGGAGGTTACTCACATCTCTTGGACAAGAAAAGAAAGTAAAACAACTTACCGGGGAACGAAACTCCCTGGTTGATGAATAGTGCTCCGGGCTGTAAAAGAGGACTGATGTCAAAAGAAGCGTCGTCAATCACCTTGAACCCAAGATATTTGATGTCTGTGTCACTGTAGGTCTGTGCTGTCACAGGGTTCTGCTCATCACCCTCAGCTGCATTGAGAACATGAGTAAAGTTGAGGTCCTTGAGGAGTTCCAAATCTTCAGCGGCAGTTCTACAAATCATAAAAAGAGAAACTATATATTTTGTATATATATTTTCAGATTGTCTTAGTAGGAAAAGTTCTGTTCACCATATGTTGCTTGTGCATGTACACCAGGCTCATACTGACCTACAGGGGAGCAGGTGAATCGCCCAGTGGGCACTTGGCCCCCAAACTCTACAAAAGTGTTGCATGGCACAGTACACTCGCTGCATTTCATACAGACCAGAACATACAGTATTTCACACAACCTATGCATTCATGTAATAAACTGGGTAGAATATTTAATAAACTTCCTAGTTTATTATATATAAATGCATTGGGTACCTGAGATAACATCTAGGCACATTGTCAGGTCAACTAGAATCCTCACTCATGGATCCAGACACCTGCCACTGTGGGACTCCAATCACCAGTCATCTTGTTCACGGACCTAGTCTAAGGCCTTCAGTCCCCCATTGATTTAAAGGAGAGAATCCATTGCAATGTCATGGAGCAGGATAGGATAGTACCTTTTCTAGAATAATAAGAACGGAACAGAGTATCGGAAGTCCCATGAGGCAGCAACACTTGATCGTGTACGTGTAGCCTAAGGCAAGAGCAAGTCAACAGGCTACTGAGATGACCACAAGACATAAAAGAGGCTTGTATTGCAAAAAAAAGTGTCAATGCACTTTTAGGAACTTGCAAATGTTTGCATTTAGCTGTACAGTAAGCCCCAAGAACCAATTTTATTGATGGGCTCTAGAAACCCCAGTCGGAAACTGATGTTTATTGTATACCTATGCTGATCCACATAGAAATGGTAGAAGCTAAAACAATATCATTTTGGCATCTGCCAGGCATACATGTATATAAGTCAGTTTGTCTTTATACATTTTGCAACCTATTGGGAAATCAAAAGAAAAGACATTGTAGTAAGTATTTTTGGAATAATGAAAACCGAATCCTCAGTTCACGATCTCATACAAATGGGGACTCAGCTGGAATGGTGGTGCTATAATAGGTACAACATGAGAATAAAGGTGACTATTGTAAACATCCCTTGGTTGCTTGGTATCATAACCCCAAAAGCTTGCATGTAGCTCACCTCAATCCAGATCTCTGAAATGAACCTCACAACGCTACAGATCTGCCATTCTGGCTTTATAAGCAGTGGTAATGGTGATTGACTGACCAACAGTTCCTGTAGTCCAGAAGGACCCATGCAGCAAGCACTGGCCGGCAAGGGACCCATGCAACAAGCACAGGCCAGCAAGGGACCCATGCAACAAGCACATGCCGGCAAGGGACCCATGCAATAAGCACAGCCCGGCAAGGGATACATGCAACAAGCACAGGCTGTCAAGGGACCCATGCAGCAAGCACTGGCCGGCAAGGGACACATGCAACAAGCACAGGCTGTCAAGGGACCCATGCAGCAAGCACTGGCCGGCAAGGGACCCATGCAACAAGCACAGGCTGGCAAGGGACCCATGCAACAAGCACAGGCCGTCAAGGGACCCATGCAGCAAGCACAGGCCAGTAAGGGACCCATGCAGCAAGCATAAGGCTGGCAAGGGACCCATGCAGCTAATGATCAGTGACGTGGCTGTTGCTTCTTTAATTTTTTTAACAGATTACACCACGCAACAATGATTTTGCTACTGAGAGAAAAATATGTGATTTACACTAAAATGAGCACCCCAATTCCAAATATGAACTCGGAATTTGCCTGACACATTTAGATTTTAAGTTATACAAGCAAAGCTTATTCAGTTATAACATTAATGCATTATATATTGGAAATATTCCAATGGTCATACCCAGACCTGTCCGGCACCAAAACTTCACACTTTCATCATCGACACGCAATTTTTAGCTGCATACTATGCAATGAAGAGCGATGTCTGTTTCTGTACTGATGTAAATGGTCTTATGATGGAGTTAGATGGTCACATGTTCCTGATAAATGGAGGCTAAATGGAAATGATCAAATACTCAGAACATGAATGGAAAGTTTGTTCTGACCTGAAAGTGGTAGTGCTGCTGGTTGGCCTACAGATAAGGTACAAAGCAGATGTGTTTCTTGTGCCTATGAAACAGTCGTGATGACAGCGATCATTACAAAATGAGACAGAGGCCTCTCAGAGCCGAGCACACAGCCGCTCAGTACAATGTACAACACAAATCACTGGTCGATCCACTACAAGTTTATCTTCCACCACTTCACGTTAAACTTGGTTTAATGAAAAATGTTGTAATTGCACTTGACCGTGATGGAAATGGTTTCCAGTATATGATGGAGAAGTTTTGGTCAATGAAAAGTGAGGCTAAAATAAAGGGCGGAATTTTTATTGGCCCTGAAATCAAAAAACTAATGCGATGACACATTCCGAACAAAGCCCAACCCTCTGGACCTCGCAGCTTGGGATGTATTTTGTTAGTGGTGCAGAAAATTTGATTCCAATGATAGGATCCCTTTAAGTTCTTGTTGACTGTTTACTGTATAGTATATGGGATCTGGTTAAAGGTACAGTCATGTCAAAGATTGACTATTACTAATAAAAGCAAGGATTTATCTTTTACTCACTTATCTCCAATGAACACATTGCCCCAGACTTCATCCATATGATGTTTGGGAATTTTTGGCTCATCTTGTATATTCGGCTGTGGTGTTGGTGTTGCACCATTCTTATCACTTTCTTCATCTGTCCCGGTATCTATATTTAGTTTATCACAGCTGCAAACGAACCTGTTGGAGGAGTTATTTAAAGTGGAAGGAGGCAACCTGAGATGAAGATATTAAAGGTACATTATATTATACATTTAGACTTTTAGATTTCTTTTTTTATATTAGGCTGAGTGAAATGAAAAAAAAAAAAAAACACAAAAACCTGTCCCCCGCACTCCGGTGTTATCTTTCAATGGAAGTCCACGCCGGCTGTGACGTCTGATCGGGCCAATCAGACATCCCTTTTCTCAGGCCACTGATTGGTCACAGTAATCAGCTGACCATCAGTATCCTAAGGTAAGGCCTTTGTAACCACCAAGTCTGTTGCCTCAGCCCTGAGTGTCTCTGGCTGTATAATGGGTATGGCAGTGTTACTACCACTTTTAGGCTTTCCATTGTAGTGGAAAAACTGCTTTATCCAATATGATATGTTATGATCTACTTATTATATTATGCATGCATTGATGGCTTTCTTTGCCACCAGTGATTCAGAGATTTTACTTACTCGTCATCTGGTGACACATTGCACCAGATCTGATTTATGCAGTTTGCAGAATTTTGTGATTGAGCTAGAAGTCTTTGAAGGTTAACCACTGAAGGTCGCTGTATTAAATGAGCCCGGGCATCCCTTTCGTCACCTTCTTCATCTTCATATGTTGATGTGGAAGTCCTTTCACTTGTACCGGATACAGACATGCTGCTGTAAAGATTAAACACTGCATTACTTGTAGTTTGCTTATCAAATATAAAACTAAATAAGAACATGCAATTTGCTATTTTTTGGTATACATTTCCTTAGATTTATTTGCAATAACATTCTGCTGTTTTAGTCTCTGTTGTAAACGTCATCCATGGCATCATGGACACTGATGGAGACACACATACCCCACTGACTTATCATTTGCACTGTTTTGTTCTGCTGAATTTGCTGCAATGCATTAGAACAGGGCAAATAGCACTGCATGTAATATGGAATCTATGAAAAGGGCATCTAACACAGGTATGAACATAGCCTTAGATAAGACATGGGCCTACCTAATCCTGTCCATGTCTCATCACACAGTATAAAGGTATTAAAGTTAATGCATTGTCATTTTTATTCTTGGTACCAAAGTGCAAAGAAACATTCATCCCCGACCAGGGACATGGCAAATAGGATCAAACAGGTGATGTAGGCCCTATTTACTTACGATCCTGGCAGTCGCTGGGATCGGTAAGTGACACCACGGGCCCCACAAACATCTTTATTAAACTCAGGGGTCTTTTCAGACCCCCGAGTATAATGATCGGAGGTCCAGGGGAGGTAAGAGAACATAAAAAAATGTGTTACTTACCTATCCAGGCAGGCTTCGGGCCTACTTCTGTGACTCTTCCTGACATCACATGACTGGGGCCTGCGTCCCGGGACATGTGACGTCCTGGACGTCATTGAAGATGGCTGACACGACCGAGGACTGCAGCAGAGCCGGGGATAGGTAAGTAACTGTTTTTTATGTTTGCATCCCCCCACCCCGTTTGGTCTCCGATTATTATACTCTGGGCTCTGGAGTCAAATTATAATTGCAAATAGAGCAATGAAATACAGCAGAAATGTAGGGTTTCCAGGCTAGAACAGTGTAAGAAACTATAGGATTCTACCTATTAATGGCAATGAAAACCTGAAGAAACCCAACCATAACTGAATTGTGAACAGAGTCATATTCAGTACAGGAATTTTCATACTCAGACACCTTCAAAAACTAGTTTGACCACTGCAGACTTTGCAAGTTGCTCAACCCTTTAAGGACTCAGGGTAGTTTGTATGGTTAATACTTGGTGACTTTCATATTTTTCTTTCCCGATCTTCCAAAATGTACAACTTTTTTATTTTTCTGTCGACATAGCTAAATGTTGTTCATATAATGTCTCAATTAGTGTTTTAATTAGCTTTTTTTATGTTTTGGGGGATCCATGTGAAAAATATTAACTTTATCAATATTTTTTTGCATTTCGTTCCTATAGCATTCACTCTTCATTTAAAATGACATGGTAACTTTCTCTGGTGGGTCGTTACTAGAGATGAGCGAGTAGTGAAATATTCGAGATTCGATATTCGTTTCAAGTAGAGTCTCAATATCTGACTACTCGATCGAATATGGAATCCCATTATAGTCTATTGGAAAAAATGCTCGATTCAGGGGACACCACTATTCGACTAAAGGAGAGTCACCAAGTCCACGAGTAGCAGGAGGAGAGTGTTTAGGAGTGACGGACAGACATTATAGACTATAATGGGTCTGTGCGCTTTAACTGCACAGCGCTTGCAGTTGCGCTGATATTCCGTTCGGGGGGGTCCTCCTGCGGACTCCTTCCAGACGGGAGGCAAGTGCTAATGTGAACTTACTCGTCTTGCAGAACCAGCATTGATTGGCTGAATGCTATACAGTGTATAGAATCAACGCTGGTTCTGCAGCAGGCTCTTCTTTGCTAGTCGGGAGAGCTGGCAAGCTTGCGGTTATGCGGGAGCTGACGTTTTCTCAAAGTAATGCATTGACCAGCGTTGATTGGCCGAATGCTATACAGTGTACAGCATTCGGCCAATCAACGCTGGTTCTGCTGGAGGCTCGTCTGTGAGGAGGTGTCTGTTTTGTAGTTAGACTTATTGTCCACAAATACTGATCCACAAACTTAAAAAAAAACACGTTTGCAATCCATCAGTATGTCATCCGAAATCACGGATCTTGTATGATCCCCTACATTGGTCTGCGCCACAAATGTGGTCGTGCTTCATAATTTTCAGTCCTTGTTGAATATGGCATGGACACGGCCATATAAATTGTCAGGGCCCATAACATTGAATGGGACAGTACTTTTTTTTTTTAATGTAGATTGTGAGCCCCACACAGAGCTCACAATGTACATTTTTCCCTATCAGTACGTCTTTTTGGAATATGGGATGGAAATCCATGCAAACACGGGGAGAGCATACAAACTCCTTGCAGATGGTTTTCCTGCCCTTGGTGGGATTTGAACACCAGGACCCAGCGCTGCAAGGCTGCAGTGCTAACCACTGAGCCACCGTGTGGCCCCGAATGGGACAGTACTTTTGTCCCACCAAGGCCCTTGGCTCCTCAGATCTGTTTATCACCAGTACATCGCACATAGGTAACAGGGAAAGGCATTCAGGAAGTTGTTGCTTGGCCTCCTGGTTGATATGACAACCCCTTGGATCTGAGGGGTGGCAGGTTGACCTTGCCCTTGAACCACCAGGATGCATTGATTTGCTATTGATCACTGCATCCGAGGGGTTAAGCGACCGTAGTCGGAGAATAGTCAGAGGTCTCCACTGTGTAATATAGCTGTGACCCATAAGTAATCCCGCAAGCACAGCTGTGTTGGATAGCGCTCCACAGAGATTTGCCCCTTCCCCTTACAACATGCCACACAAAGGAAGAAGGGGACAAATCTGTTTGGGACTGTGTCCAACCGAGCAGACATTCTGAAAACTGCTATCTTTGTACTCAATTTTTTCAAATGAGAAGTGATGCATGTGACATATGTATCTGATAGAGATATATACACATGCATAACTTTAGCAACATGTCACACACGATGGCGTTTCCAACCACTGTTTTGCATTTATTCAGGTGTCTCCATACCTGAACTGCCTTGGTGTGTTCAGAACTTTGGACCACCCTGTATTGACAAGAAAATGATGAAAATGCAAATAAGAAGACTGCAAGAGTTGTAGTGTTATAATAGTACATGTGTGTATGGGAAAAAACTGTTGAGCGGTAACAAGATGTTACTCCATTCTTCACATTGCAATCAGAGAAGATGTCATTGGATGTAACTGTAGTATGGGGGAAGTTGCATGGGGGTCTCAAGCTGAACTGTTGCAGGCTGAGGACTTCTAGTTGTGCAAGTTGTGTTACATTATTTGATTTGTATTTGCTACTGTGTGTTTTCTGTATAAACTATAGGTCTTTCTATATTTCATCACATAATCTTTACTATTTTGGGTATTAATGACATTTGCACATAACATGTCATAAAATGCCTCATACGTGTAAGTCGAACAAATCAAAGCATGTCTTGTGTATTGGAAAAAAGGTTATTGGTTCAACAAGCTGTGGCTGAAAGTTAGTTTCATTGATCTCAATGGAAGAGAAAGCTTGGCAGAAACAATGCCCCGTTTTCCCATTACTTACCCGTTACAAGGATGTTACCAGTGTTTGCTATAGCCAAAGATGTCACAGGCCATGCTATATGTCTGTTCAGGAATATCTGTTAAAGTTCCAAGCTCTCATGCTCTTACACCAGTCATTATGTCATCAGTCCTGTGATGTCATCGTATTCCTTAGATACAAACTACTACTAAACTGCTGATAAATTGGCTGCTTTAAGGAAAATGTCTAAATACCATTATGTAAGAAAAAGCTGATATGTTCATTTTAGAAGTTCATTCATTCATTCCAAAGAGATATTATTCCATAAAATCCTAATACAAAATATGTTTGAAAGACATAAGAACTGTAAGAGTAAATTCATACACACTATAAGGAGATAGATAGATAGATAGATAGATAGATAGATAGATAGATAGATAGATAGATAGATAGATAGGGATGGACAGATAGACAGACAGACAGACAGACAGACAGACAGACAGACAGACAGATAGATAGATAGATAGATGATAGATCCTTTCATAAGCAATGTTATCAGAATTAAAGGGCTTTTGGAGACTTTAATATTGATTACCTATCCTCAAGATCGATCGTCCATACAGGTCAGTGGGAATGTGAAATCCAGAACCCCACCGATCAGCTGTGCTAAGCAGCCTTCATACATTCTACAGTGGCGTGCCGTGGGATACTGCGGGTCAGCTCCCATTCAAGTCAATTATACAATACACACTACAGGGCCAGAAGCAGAAAGCTCTGTCCACTGTATAGCAGCCTCGCGCCGTCACTGAATTCAATGAGCACTAAATTGCAGTGATAGTGTCTAGCCAGAGCCAATTTAACAATAGGGCGAACTTGCACCAGGCCCTATGGTAGCGGGATCAGGGTTGCACCTTTAATGAGGTTAGGTAAGGCAGCACTTTCGAAGGGCGTGGCAGCCGAGGCAATTTGACTTTTTTTTTCTTTTTCCTTTTTTTCTAAACTAGCACCGAGCGGCCCGATCCTGCGCTGGTTTAGACCTCTGCATCAAAGCGCAGGAGGCGTCATCACATCTCATGCACTAATATGCAGACGTCTCATGGCCAGGTGAAAGGATGCAGTGGCAGCAGGAGCAGCAGTGGCGGCAAGGTAGGTAAGTAACATACTTTTTTTTTTTTTTTTTTTTTAATAGGCCACTACTTGCTGGGGTATCCCCAGCAGGTAGTGGCTTATTTACCTACCTCTCCAGGCCTGCTCATGGCCGTCCCCCACTTCCCCTTCTGCTATAGGATGTGGGGGGTGGCCGTGAGCATGCCCGAGCCCAGCCCACGAACCCGCTACCACTATTACTGCTAGCACAGGCTTCGGGCTTGTATGGTAATGTGGACCTTGCAACCTCTATTATGCCCCACAGAGGCCTCTTCAACCTCTATTATGCCCCACCGTCTATTGTGCTACTGTGGGGGATAATATAGTCTGCAGGGGCTGCTGTGGGGCATAATAGAGGTTTCAGGGGCTGCTGTGGGACATAATATATATGTGGGTTCGGGTGTGTGGAGAAGTGAGGAGTCAAAAATGTCTGTGTTGCAAACTTTACAGAGTCAAGTCACAGCTGGAAGAAGTGGTCATGGTGGTCCAAAGGGAAGAGATGGGAAATGTGTGTGAAGACATCTGTAAGTAATAAAATATTACTGCACTCTATTCACTGTTATGTTACCACTAGCACCCCCTCCCCTCTGCCCCCTGAGACGAACACCCCCCCCCTTCCCCCAGTATTCAGTTCGGAGGGGGAAAAGGCATCTTTTGATCATCCGCCTCAGGCTGACACACAATTGTGGCTGTGATAATACAAGGTGCCAATCCGATCATCTTCATGGTTAAAGTGTGGAAAGATTAAGGGAAGGTTCATGTTTGCAAATTCTTTGCAGAAATTTCTGCAACAGAAAGTCAGTTCCATATATCGGAATGGGTCGTTTCTGAAGCAGACCAAAGGGTCTCTGCAAGCTCCATAAATTGGATAGGTAGCAGCAGAAAATGGCGCAACCATGTGAATCCTATCCTAAGGCCCCACATAGCAGGCCGCAGCAAAAAAGGGGCAAAACTGTGGCAGTAACGCATTGCAGTTTTTACTGTACAGTTGCAGCAAAAAAACCTTCCCAATTTTCAGTGTTTTTTTTTTTTGCAAAGAAAAATTTTGAAAAATGACAGAAAACCGGCAGCGGACACATCTCGCCCAACTGTGTCTGAATCTTCCCATTTCAAGGTCATATAGAATTATCTCATTGAACAGCCAGAAATGAAGTTTTACTGTGCAGATTGTACCAATATTATTATTTTTATACAATATGTGCAAATAATAAATACATAATAAATATGTGTAGATTAGATTGGAATTAATTTAAACAAATACAGTATAAGGAACATTAGAACAGAAAAAAACTGTACACTTTAGTTCACATATGCGATGGGTTCTCCATCAGAGGACCAGAACAACGGACAGGCATATTGCTACAATAGTGGATACATACGGAACACAATTTATGATGATAGGATCCATCAGTTTTTTTTTGTTTTTTTTTTATGTAGATTGTGAGTCCCATATAGGGATCAAAATATACATTTTTTTTTTCTATCAGTATGTCTTTGTAGAAAGGGAGGAAATCCACGCAAACACGGGGAGAACATACAAACTCCTTGCAGATGTTGTTCCTGGTGGAATGCAAACCCAGGACTCCATGCTGCAAGGCTGCAGTGCTAACCCCAGAGCCACTATGTTGCCTCGGGTGCCCATTTTTTCTAAACTGACATTGGAAAATGAAAAAGTTGCGTGTCCAGTACTTTGTTATCTGCCACTTTCAGGCAAACATTGTTGTGGACCCCAATGCAGATGTGAACTTCGCCTTAGTACCTGGTTTATAAAATAAAGACCCACTGGATTACTGACAAGTGTCGGCTGGACATCGGACAAACATAGGGAGTAGACTAGTAAAAGAACGTAAAAAGTATTTGACATATGTATAAATAATGTCTGATACGTATTTGACATATGTTTGATATATGTCAGATTTGGCCTCAACATTTCAGAAATCGTCCAGATGGTGACCTACATAGACTTTCAGCTTTTGTCTTGTTATTCGCAGCTTTCATCCATATTAGAGCATTGCGCACCTCCAAAATGTAAAGTGCAAATCCATCTCCAACTGTTGCAGCTGCTGCAGGAATCCACGGTTGGGAGAAATACAACGGCGTTCGGTGACATAGCGGATGGCGTCTACTAAGGAGAAACCTTGGTAGATCATTAGGTAGGCCAGAACCAAGGTGGCAGAGCGACTTTTCCCAAGAACACAGTGTACAAGAATTTTTCCTGTCAAGAAAGGTTAATATCGTAATTGCTTACGTCACCATGGTATCATTTATTATTCTCAGCATTTATCAATAGCCATGTTTTTTACATCTATATATTCGGTCATGTGAAATACATAAAGCAGCGTGAGTTCTCTGTACAAACTGGATTATAAAATTGGAAGCTGCGGAAACAATTGAATTTGTGATATTAAAATAGATTTGAATCCTTGGGTTTATATTCTAGGGCAGGGGTGCTCACACTTTTTCAGCATGTGAGCTACTTTATAAACTGACCAAGGCAAAAGATCTACTACCCACTTCTTGTGGGAGGAGTGGGGGGCGGGGCCAGGGGCCTGTGGGCGGGTCTGTGGGCGCGGTGGGGTGTGTCTGTGGGTGGGGCCGGGCATGTGGGCAGGGTCGGGCGGAGCGTGAGAGCAGGAAACAGCGGCGTTCTGTGGCCACCCAGGGATCCCCGGTGTCTGCTTGTTTACAGTGCAGGCTGAGAGTTATCTCTGGACACTGGTAGTCTGGGGCTGCGGCAGTTCAATCCAGACGGAGATGACGTGTGGATTGAACCATTATGACATAATCAAATTTACCAGGTTTGTTGAAGATATTCATTGTGGGTAAAACAATGAAAATGTACAGCATTTTACACAAAAATATAAGTGACATGGAAGTTTTTTATTGATGCTACAGATCTCCAAAGGTTTCTGAACTTTATAATTTAGAAGCTCATTGTACCTTAGATTCAACTGGATTGTTTATTGCTTAATAATATCTTAAAATACTTACCATTGGGTGTATTAAGGGCTTTGTGAATAAATTTTGCTCCTTGACGAAAATATACACTCATGTTAAATTCTGGACAATCTTCTGCAGTAATTCCATAGTACTGGACGTCAGGGCCATAGTCAATGCCATCTTCTGTACATTCCCAGGAAGCATGAGCTGCATTTAGGATATGAGTGATGCCCATTTTTTTCAGCTTCTTTTTGTCTTTGGCAATCACACTATTAAAAGGTCACATTAAAAAAATCTTATTACGGTAAGTTATGAACATATAGCATACTCTGTCCTTACAACAGGCAGAAAAGAAGGTAAGTGACCTAGGTCCATGTAGATGAAAAATGATTCTATAATACAATAAATAATCTGTAGTAATGTCACTTTCCTATCAGTATGTCTTTTGGATTATGAGAGGAATTCCATGCAAACACAGGGAAAACATACAAACTCCTTGCAGATGTTGTTCCTGGCAGGATTTGAACCCAGGACTCTAATGCTGCAAGGCTGCTGTGCTAACCACTGAGCCACCATGTTGTCCCAGGATTTGTCACCTTTCTATGCATGTCTGTTTCATAAAATGACGGTAACATTCTCATCTGTCCGGGCTTTGGCACCATCCTCTGGCCGCATGCTGCAGCGCAGAAGACGTGTCCGGCCGTGATTTCTTATTTTGAGTTCTTCTTGTATTGTCTGAACACTGTCCTATTCCCTCACCTTGGTAATTGATTTTTCCACCAGACCCATCTCCTTCACCTTGGTTTCCCTCTGCTCCTATAATAGTTAATTTTAGCCTTGCCTTTGTGATCTTCCATCAAGTCTGGGGCGGATTCTTCCTCCCTATTTATTCTTGGCTCATATTCACATTGGTGCTTGTAATTGCCTTGTGTTTGCTGGCATTACTCTTGCTGTTTTGTTGCCTGTATTCTTATTCCTGACCTCTGGATTTACCTTTGACTATTCTCTTGGATTACAATCTTCTACTGCATTCCTTGACTGTTACCAAACCCTTGGCTAGCTGACCTCCCTTTATTGTCACACTTTTACCTTGGAAGGGCTTGTCGACCAGGATAGTCAAGCAGGAAAGGAAAGGGGAAGTTCAGCTTGGGGCTCACTGTCTTGTTATGCCCCTCGTCCCTGGGGTTCACCAGCAGCCAGTTACTTACCTCTCCAAGCTCCGGGCAGGCTTCGGCCTACTCGCGTGACGTCATATGACCCGCGACGCAGGGTCCCGGTCACATGACGTCCCGGAAGATGGCCGACAGCGACGGAGAATGCAGGGGAGTCGGGAGATAGGTAAGTATAAGTAGTTTGTTATGTTTGTATTCCTCTGGGTCTCCAATTATTATACTCTGGGGACCCCCAGAGTATAATAATTGTTCATGTGTGTCCACAATGGGACATAATACTGTGTACTGGGGCCAATATGGGGTGTTATGGTGTGCGCAGAAATGCACGCGGGGGGGGGGTGGCGTTGGCGGTAGGGGTCAGTTGGTTGAAGTCTTCAGCGTTGGTCGGGGGGCTACATATCAAAAGTTCGCCACAGGGCCTCGCCATTCCTAGTTATGCCACTGAATGACTGTTTCATTTCATGTTTCTGATAAAGTATTTTTATATTATTATTGGTATTTAGCATTTCAAAGATATTTATAGTAGGGTTTTTTTTACAGTGTGTATGTTTACCTTGTATTATTTTTGTAGATAATGACAAATTGTAGGTTAATAACTGTTATTCCTGAAATAGCAATTCAGAAACATGTTATGGCTCTACATTGTGCCCTCCTCTTTTATTCCTCCTAGAAATTTTGGAATAAATTGGAGAGTGTTATAATATTTCCCTTGTCATAGGGATATGTTTCTACAGAGTGTGGCACTGTTAGTACTAACTGGACAATGTGATAGTGTAAGAGAACACACCTCCAATTGGTAACACCCAGTTGTCAAATTATTCATATATTTCTAGGAGGAATAACACAATACTGAACTACAATAAAAGATGCTCCTTTGTTTTGTTATAAGGGATACTTTTTTTTTTTTTTTTTTTTTAACAAGACAGACAAGTCAGGAAAGATGACAGATCCTCTTTGTTATAGCAAAAAAAAAAAAAAGAATCCATTTACTAGGCTATAATTCAGAGCACAGTTCAGACATTTGACAGATGTTGCAATTTGAATACATTGGTATGATTTAGTATAATGTGACCGTGGAAAGGTCATGGTATAATTTATTACTGTAACAATGCAACTTACATATCCCCCAGGTAAAGGTTTGGGATGACCTCATCCACGTGGTGTGTACCCCCTTTGTGGCTTTCTAGAAGTGCCTCCAGCTCTTGTACAGGAGGGGGATCCCTGCGTAACTTCCTCATTTCGGGAGCCCTGGTATAGCAGCTCCAGTGGCAGAAGATTCCTGGCAGTGACAGTTGTGTCGCGTATATCTCAGGCAGTGTCTCTGGAGTGACACTTGATGTCCAGTAACAGCTGATGGGCTGACACTTTGCAGGACTTGCAGTAGTATTGCTTAGTGTTTTACAGGGGGCTGGGGAAGTTTAGACACAGACTGATTGTCAGTAGAATGTCAGGAGAATGTGGCTACTACAATAAATAGATTGTACTGAAGATGGCGGAAACTAACAATGTGCCTTTCACTGGCTCGTGTCTGGGGCAGCTGAATTTTAAACCTGGTATAATTTTAAAAAACAAAAGCACGAAATATCAATTTTATTTTAAAGCAAATTTTATTGTAAAATGTGTCCATCCTTTTTTTTCTTTTCTGGTACAGTATATTTTTGAATTCAATAGGATTTCTATTGCAATGTTTTTATGAAAATATAGAGAAAAAAAGGCTTTCTGGTTTGAGGCAAATAAAGTTAATTGAAAAGTTAACAAAGTTTTAATAATTCCTGTTTCAGAGGTCGAAAAGATGTGATCCTCCTGAGAGTTCGCTATAACCAGATCCAGTCTAGAAAGTAAGTTACATAAAAAGCTGAAAAAGAACAAACCAGAAAACTAACCAGTCAAAAATAGTCGCAGCTCTGACACGTCTCTGTCCATTCCCCATGTGATAACAATTCTGGACCATCTTTTCTTATCTCTGTGTGCTGCCGTTCCTCAGTGATTCCTCCTAGAATTGCATAAATAAAATGACAACTGGTTGTTTTAATTCCCGATGTTAAGGGAAGACGCAGTTGCTAAGGAGGAATGGCAGAGGATGAACCCAGGGCAATTCTCTCCTCCTAGGCGCTGTATGGATGACCGCTGAAGTCCAGTCTCAGTGCTGGTGCTCTCCTCTGCAGACTGCACCTTACAGAAGACAGGAACGGACTGAACTGAGACTTCAACAGTCCCCAAGGAGATAACAGTATCCTTCAACCCCGTCCAGTGGTCAGGACTGAACCAAGGGAGAGTTGTGAATACAGAGAGGGAAAATAACAAGGGACAACTGCAAAACAATGTGTATACAATGACATAGAGCATAGAACACATAGGACGGGTCGTACCAACATAACCCAGAGGCACAAAAGATGAACATTTAGGGGGCAACATGGTGATTCAGTGGTTAGCAATGCAGCCCTGGAGTCCTGGGTTCAAATCCTGCCAGGGACAACATCTGCAAGGAGTTTGTATGTTCTCGCAGTGTTTGCATGAGTTTCCTCCCATACTCCAAAAACATACTGATAGGGAAAAAAAATGTACATTGTGAGCCCTATATAGGGCTCACAATGTACATTTTAAAAAAAAAAAAATTAAAAAATTAAAGCAGTAGCACTCTGGCACAACACAGAGTTATAAGAATAGATGTGGCACAATTGCTTGAAGTCAATTATGTGAGGGGCAAGTATAGTCATGTATCTCTTATCCGCCATTTTGTTCTATAAACTCTATTATTAATGTCATCCATTTTGTATCCTAACACATATACTATGAGATGAGGTCACTGAGAGTGTGAAGCGATGCAGACACTTTCAGTAGGCCATTGTTCAGTTATCTCCAAGGCTGGAGAAGTCTGGCACCAAGCATGTCATCTTTATCTCTCTTGCCATGATATATACATCTGAATATAGTGTCGAAGATGTCAGTTCACACATTAAGCACTCTGTGTTCTTCTTTGTTTCATGAGAAAGTCCATCCCATTCTGGAAAGTTATAATGAGATGCAGATTACATTAGGCCTCAGCCAATAGTCATGTGCCAGCCAGGGGTGAACCATGGCTCTCTGTCGCCTGAAGCGGACATCAGAAAGCCGCCCCCCCCCCCTCCCCGGAGGAGGGGGCGGGGCTGAGCGGAGCGATCGTCTTTGACAGGCAGAGAGCAGGCACGGAGAGGACCTGCTCTCTGCCTGAGCGTGAGGGGCGGCCGCTGGAGCAGCGCTGCTTCAGCAACCTCCCTAATCCACCACTCAGTGACGGTGACCCTAAGCCAGTCCAGGACAAAATGCTGCCCACCCCGGGGGCCCTGGCATAGCGCCGCCTGAAGCGGTCGCTTCAGGTTGTCTCATGGGAGGTGCGGCACCAGCCTTATCTTATAACTCTATAACCAATCATGTTATACTAATTAGAATAGCCAAGCCGGCTCTTTGTCTGAATTGTACTTAAACTACCTGTCTTCCCGCCATTAAATGAGATTACTTGAATACAGCATCTGAGTGTATGTCTGTGTTCTCCCGAGCTCGTGACACATCACATCTTTTCCAGATTCGGATACCGATGGCATTTACCCCGGGGTGTTACCCCAACAATTATATTTTACTCCATAATTTGTTATATTATATATTTATTGCTCTTACAACCTTCAGCCTTGATGCCGTCAGATCTGCACCCCTGCTGTAAGCGTTATAAATATGTAATATATATTGCAGCCCCCAACATTTCCTTTCAGAAATGGCTTTCTAAAGCACGTTGTTCTGATGCAGAAAACAGAGAGGCTTCCCTGCACTCATCATATGTGTCAATGCAGGACTTTACATGTGAGTGCTCTCTAGTGGCTGCTTCATGTCAGAGAGAAGATGAGTTCCAAGATGTCTTAAATACTGTATGGGACAATGTTGCCATGAGTTCTCGCGACATGTTAATTCTTGAGATCTCTTATGAGATACACATGTGTTGGTACTTGGTGCCCACTTGGATATGTACCTGTATCTGTTTTTGATCCCCCCAGTTAGCTCTGTTCTTCACTCTGTCCTTTCCTTCTCTTACTTCCTTGTGTCATACTTATACATTCTTTCTAGGTTCACATCTGTGTTGATCTGTGTTTCAGAACAGAAAAATGGACAAATCTGACCCAAACTGGCCCAACGGATCCAATTCACTATAATCGGATTGGTCATGTCTTGGTGTCTTCTTCAGTCACTTCAGGACTAAATAGTGCAGCAGAATTTGCAAATTACAGATCTTTTTCAATACCAAAATCTGTGTAAAATCTGTCTCCCATTGTTGCAATGTTACTGTTCATATGGGTGTGATTTTTTTTGTCCAGCAAGTTAAATTATACTTCATAGAAGAAAAATAAGAGACTTATCATTTACTACAGTGACACCCAGGACAACATACAGTTTGCTGCTGCTATACTTTGTTATTCTGTTTTGAGGGGGAGGTCTCTACTACTGCTATACTGATGATAAGAGGCTACTGGTGCACAGTGGAAAAGAAAACTGATATCTTTAATAAGATATATTATAAAGTTTCTTAAATTAACATACACTATTCATTTATAAAAAGTTGTTTCTAACTGGAGGTATGCTTTAAGACAAAAAGTTGAAACAAACTCATCACAAGCAAACATAAAAAATACACATAACGTCATTGTCAATACAAAAATACCAAAATTTTAACTATCAGTGATAAACGTAATTTAAAAAAAACAAAAGTAGAAATTGCATGTCATGTCAACATGTTCTTTTCTGTTTTCTTCTACCCATCTTCTTCATGTTGATTTATTTCTGGCGTAGTCTTATTCTGTCTAGTTTGGCGGAGTTCTTCATCCAGTCGTAGCAGCTGACGAAGAAATCCTGCATTGGGGGATATCCAGCGGTTCTCCTGTACGGTGTGAATGGCTTGAACCAGGGAGAGTTGATGATGGATCATTAGGTAAGCCAGAACCAGAGTCGCAGATCTGCTGATACCAACAACACAATGTACCAGAAGCCTGGCTGAGAGAGAGTACATTTCATTGTAAATCACTTACTCAAAGTATATTTTAGCATTATGTATAAGTGGTAGGGATTGGTATAGAACAGTGGTCCCCAACCATTTTTCCACCAGGGACCAGTTTCAGCAAGACAATTTTTCTATGGCCCGGTGGGGGCGGGAAGGGGTGTGTATGGGGGAAGGGAAGGGTGTGGTTGGGGCGGGGTTAAGCATGGGGGTGTAGATTAGAATAATGTATATATGAAAACACACGAGAAAGCCTCACTACATCTACATTACACGTCACATGGACAAGTGACGTGTAATGTAGTTGCCCAAAGTTTGGTAGGTGAGTGCGGGGTGGAGCCAAGACCCGCTGCATGTCCTGCATAGTACTAGAATCCCGGACATACAGCGGGTCCCGGCTCAACCCCGCACTTTGCTCACCTTATCCCGATGAGCAACAACCAAACGTCAGTGTTGTGACAACCCCGGGCACTCTCCGGCTCCACAGCAACTGCTGACTCCTCGCCGCCGGTACGCAGACCGGTGCAACATGTCCCGCGGCCCGGTACTGGTCCGTGGACCGGCGGTTGGGGACCCCTGGTATAGAGGACAGAGAAGCTGTGGGAAACAAATTCACATGCACAATGGTAATTAAATAGTAAAATAAATCATACTAACCATCCCAATCCTCACCACTCCTGTTCTATAGCTTCACAATCCCTGACCAGTCTCTGCATCCTGGACTCCTGTGATGATGTCCTGACACAGACATGTGATTGTTTCAGCAGATCACTGGCTACAGTGGATAGCTACAGTGGATATGGATGAAGGCGAGGATGTAGAGATTGGTGCGGTACCTGTTAGTGTTGAATTGGCAGCTGCAAGGATTGATGCGTATTGGATTGGTGAGTATGACTTCTTTTATTTTAGTACTTTATGACACAATAGTCACTATTTTAAACATTCATTGTCTTTTAGGCTAAGGCACCACATTGTAGAACAACAGCAGTTCTTTTACAGATTTTGCTGCATTTTTTGATCCAAAACTCAGGAGTGACTTCAAAAAGGAATGGAAAATAGAAAGGCATTACTTCAATGGTTCCCTTCTGTTATATTCATTCCTCAAAAAAAATGTAGCAAAATCTGCAAGGAAAAACACCACGTTTTTACAATGTAGGACTTTAGACATAGGCCTGGTTCACATCTGCATTCAGTATTCCATGCGGGGAGTACACTTGGGGATCCCCTGAACGGAATACCGAACACATTAAAGAGTGGTGAGTAGGGTTGAACCTTCTTGAGATTTCAGGATCATTTTTAATATCTGATTTCCGATCATTTTCCATCCAAACCCGATCCCAATTCCGATCCTAATGCAAGTCAATGGGATTTTTTAATGATCGAAAATCGGATTTTAGAAATGATCCTATTCACTACACAGCGTGGAGTCCAAAAATTGAAGGCTTCAATTTATGGACTCCACACTGTGTAGTGATTAAAAAATCCACTGGCTATTTAGTCCCCCCTGCTGTCTGGTTACCTGCACAGAACCGCTGCCGCCTCCCCTCCCGGTGTGTACGCCCCTTCCCGGAGCTCTGTGCCGTTGTTCTTTGTCCGTTTTTCTCCTCTCTCATTCAGACGCCAGCAGAGCACTGTACGCGCCCCCGCCACCCTAGTGAATCATTCACGTCTCCCCGCCCTGTACCCGCACACACTGCTAAGCCACAACAAGCCCCGCCTACTCTCAGCATCAGTAACACTAGCCTAGGGAGGCGGGACGCTCACGCACGCTGCCAGCGTCTGAATGAGAGAGGAGAGGACAGAGAACAACGGCCCGGAGCTCCGGGGAGCGTCAGCGGTTCTGTGCAGGTAACCGGGTTGAGCGATTGGGATCGAAATTCCATTCCTTATCTTTTTTAGGCGGGCTCGGAACCTGATCGCAATCGTGAAATGTACTTGATCGCCAATCGGGATCCGATCTTTTCTGACCCTAGCGGTGAACAATGAAACCACTAGAAGGCCCAGAATTCCCACTTATAAGAATGTACTTTCCTTCCCGTTCAGAATGGAGCAGAAGAGAGAATTCATTTCAATGGGAGTGCTGGAGATAACTATACACTATACTTTGGCTATCTCTGGCACTCCCATTTAAATGAAAGGATGAAAGCCCCTGCTTATAAATAGTGCCGTCATTAGTAATTGTTCCTCTAATTTTTTAGTCCGTGCTCTACAAATGGACCGCAAATTACGACTGCATTTACATTGTATACAAGCCATTAAATTCTATGGGTGGAGAAGTTACAGATGCATTGCGGATCAGTTTCTTAGTAATCAACAGGAAATAGATTCCAATGTGTCCAATTTCAGAGGGTTTGGATTAGCAAGTGACATTAGTACTAGTCTGCCATGTTTTTTTTTTGTGGATCCGCAAACACGGAATACAAATGCAGATGAGTTTATCCACAAATTGCAGACAGTATTTTTTACCCGCTCATGTGCAGGAGGCTTTACTCTGCTTCCATAACTACAATTTAGGCCTCATGCACACAGTCATAGTTTTTATCCACAGCTGCAGACAAAAGCATGGTCTCATTCATTTCTATGGGCCCAGATTTTGCAAATGTGTCTGTGTCGTATTCAAAGACCGCAAATTATGAAGCATGTCCTATTCTTGGCCGCATTACTGTACAGACCAGTGTATGGAAGCATACGGGATTGCAGATGACATGCTGATGCAATGTGAACGTGTTTATGTGCAGATTGTTGATCAGTAATGGCAGATTGTAAGTCCACTACGCTCGTGTGCAGGAAGCCTCAATTTATAGACAGGAGCTGTATACACAACACTGAGGAATCATTTCTTATTATTTAAGTATAATAGCTGCAGATCATAGATGCAAATATTGCCATAGATGGAAATACGTTAGATTTTTAAAATTTTACCTCCAGGTGTGGTCAGTGCTCGGTGAATAAATGTTGATGCTGAATAGAAATATTTACTCATGTCAAACTCTGGCACATCATTAGCTGGTACACCATGGTATGTGATGCTGGCTCCATAGAAGTCAGGGTTGCCTTCGGAATACCTGCGACCATGAGCCGCATTTAGCACATGTGTGATGCCTAGTTTCCACAGCTCATATCTGTTATTGGCAGTGTTCCTGTGGATTAATAGAAAAAAAATGAAGATCATATATTAAGTAATAGTCAGTTATCCAGCTAAACCCACACACCTCAAATGTAGAATTAGTATTAAAGTGGTCGTTCCAAAGAATAGGTGTCACAAGAAAATGGAAACTGTTAGTAAGTAAGCGGCCATTTTTCTTGTGGCCGCGGGCATGTGCAGTCAGCTCTGCCCGAGGCCTGAGGCCTACAAGTTTGGCCGCACCGGAAGAAGATGTGTGAAAAGGACATTCCTGAAGAAGATGGAGGCGTCGCTGGAGACTTTTCTCGCAGCATTGGGGA
The DNA here is from genome assembly GCF_031893055.1 of Leptodactylus fuscus. Taxonomy (NCBI): domain Eukaryota; kingdom Metazoa; phylum Chordata; class Amphibia; order Anura; family Leptodactylidae; genus Leptodactylus; species Leptodactylus fuscus. Next base: position 35,886,348 of record NC_134274.1, read on the forward strand.
CGCCCCCAGTGCTGCGAGAGAACTCATTTGCATACTGACAAAAACCGGGATTTCTACAGAACGGCGGCGCAGAGAAGACATCTAAAGGTAGGAGAAGACTAGCCTTTCTTAAGGCTATTACTATGTGGTAGGCAGAAAAAATTGTGTTTTAATGATAGGATCCCTTTAAGAATAACACTAGCATGTCAGTTTTACTACACAGCGGAAGCTGTAAAAAAAAAATGTAAGGAAATGCTGTTACTGCATTTTTTAAAATTCCATTTCTTTATGATTTTTTTCCTGCTTCCCAGTACAGCGTACAGAACATTAAAAGCCATTTTCAAGTACAATTTGTCCTACAAAAAACAAGACCTCATAGGACTATGTTTAATCCCCTAATTATTGAAAAACAGTTCTTTCTGGAAACCCTTTCTTAACATTGCATACAAATATGTGGTAAAGCCTGTTTCATTCTAAGTCTCTGTCACATCCTGTCTCACCACTTGCAACATTGTGGAATATAGAAGACTTTGTGGTCTCAGCGACATCAAAATCTGCATTACTGAAGTTATTTCTGGTAAAGCTTCAGGTTTTTCTTAACACAATGTTTTGCAATATCTTTAAATGATGTAATTAGGTCAATTTGGTTTGCTTTTTGTTACTTTTATTTTTGTTTGGGTGCAATAGCTAAAGTGGTTGATCTAAGTAGGGAATACCTCTCTCAACTATTGGAACACCGTTCTTTACACCTGAAATAATAATAAAAATAATGTAAAAAAGTGCCCTTAATTGTTGGAAGAAAAAAAAAACCTTTTGCATATTGTATACATATTATGTACACTACCGTTCAAAAGTTTGGGGTCACCCAGACAATTTTGTGTTTTCCTTGAAAACTCACACTTTTATTTATCAAATGAGTTGCAAAATTAATAGAAAATATAGTCAAGACATTGACAAGGTTAGAAACAATGATTTTTATTTGAAATAATAATTTCCTCCTTCACGCTTTGCTCCATTTGCAGCAATTCCAGCCTTGCAGACCTTTGGCATTTCCCCCCAGGCTTCCAGAAGCCCCGACCACAAGTTGGATTGGCTTGATTGACACTTTTTGCATACTATACGATCAAAAAGAGCAAAACGAGCTCTAAATCAGGAAATAAATGAGAACAAGGACAGTCCATATATCCCACTGGAAAACGAGGCAAATGGTACCATCAACCCTCAGCAGAGGCAGACGCTGCATCTATAGATCCCGGTCGACTCAGTGGGAGCTTCCAAGTCACTGGCAGCTTTATCGAGTCCTCCTGCATCGGCATCCAAGAAGGAACAGAGATAGGAGATATTCAAAGCTTCCCAAAGGCGCTCCAAATCCTGAGGCATACGAATCACATATCTCTTTCCATCATGAAGTACCGAAAAGCCAAAGGGAAATAACCAGGCATAGCTAAATCCTTTAGCTCGGAGATAATCCAAAAGAGGCTTCAACACCTGGCGCTTCTGAAGAGTAGAAGGTGCTAAGTCCTGGTACAGCTTCAGCAAGTGTCTCTCATATGACAAATCAGCTGCATCCCTAGCTGCTCGAAGAAGATCCACAGTATGCATATGGGAAAAAAGGGCACACACCACATCCCGCGGCGGGGCTCCTGCACTCGGTTTGGGGCGAATGGCCCTATGGATCCTCTCCAACTCCATTTTTGAAGCTACATCCTCACCAAACAAGGAGGAGAAGATACTGCCTGCAATAGATGGAAGTTGTTCTTGCAAATAGGTTTCCGGAAGACCCCGTATATGCAGATTCCTGCGGCGTTAACAATTGTCCAAGTCCTCCATCGTTAAATAGGCGTTGAAATGAGCGGTGTGGGTGACCAGGCGCTCGGACATGGAGGAGGCCACATGCTGCAAACTCTCCCTGACAGGTCTCCAACATATCTACTCGGTGGGTGACATTAGCAAAGTCTGTATGAAAAGCAGTGAGCTCTTTCAAAACAGGGGCCATAGCATTCGAAAGAGACTGAGACAAAGTCTTTTTAAGTACCCCTTAGAGATAGATGACGAGGAGTTATCCTGCGAGGAGCCATCCCCGTCGGAGTCATGCAGCACTGCATGCTGTTGAACCATTTCATCAGGCGCCATCTTCTTCGCAGAGGAAGCAGAGGATCCTGAAGTCTGCTGCTTTTTAAGGAATTTTTGCATTCCCACCGACTGGAGTTGCCTGTCCTTCGGTTCAGGAGAGCCTCCAGACTTACCATGGCCAATCTTGACCATATTCACTCCAAAAAGGTAAGTTTCAAGCAAAAACAAGATATCTCAAAGACGGAGCACACAATCAAGCAGCCATCCCGCTCCGTGGCCAAGCTCCGCCCCCTAAATCAAGGTTTGTGATAGGGCATTTTAACATTATACTTGCTCAGGTGCCTGTGATTGTATCTTGTATCTAGGCTCTTGTCTTCTCTGAACTAAGTCCCAGCACAAAATCACCAACAGCACCAAACGCCATCTTGGCCATTACACTTGAGGACAGACAAGATAAAATTCCCATAGCAAACTGGCCCAGCTTCTTCCATTGATCTAACCTATTGGCCCAGAATTCCATGGAGTTAAAGTTATCTGATGGAATATAGGAGCCCTCTAGGTATGACGGTACCTGCTTCCTACTTGTACAGCCTGTGGGTGTCAGGTGTGAAAATGGTTTGGTTCATCTTTTCTCAGATACTGTATTGGCTGCTGATGCCACTGGTTTTCTTCCTGTTACTTGGCACTGGCAGAAGAGGTGGAGCCCTGACTAAGTGGGGTGAGGCCACCTGGTCACACATTCAACTGACACTTGTAATAGTCTTCCTAAAAGTTGCAGCAAGCTGGGTATACAGTCAATTTTGATAATATGGCAGTTTGGCTTTATAGTGAGAGTCTAAAAGCATAGTGCTCCAGTACTTGTGCTATAGCTTGATGCTAATATTACAATAATCATTGTGTGAGTAAGCATACAGCCTGCCAAGCTTTTAAGTGTGTGCAAGGATACAGGGAGCTGTTATGTGTGTCTTAACTTTGTCACTGTGGTCAGAGTCATCATCATTGACAGAAATAAGAATCAGTATTGAGTTTTCTTCCTCCTCCTCTTTCAATCTAGGAGTCACAGATCTTCCATTATAATGACCCTGACCAAGATTTTCCTCCAATTCGCCTTGCATCAACCCATTGAAATGACAGCAACCAAGAGGTGGAAAATGTTCTTCCTCTTCCATCTCTTGTTGTATGAGTGTAAGTGATTGATGGCTTCCTCAAAGGGTCTGAGAAGGAAATACACTTCTCTCATGAGCTTCCAATGGTGGATCTCAAAATAACACATTGTCCCTGTGTTCTGCTGTATGCAGCAATAATTCACTACCTTCTGCTGCTCACACAGACACTTCAGCATGTTCAAGGTAGAACTAGAATGTGGCAAATGAGGTGGTGCAAAGGCAGGCTGTTTTGACCCTACATGTCCAGCAGGGTATTTGAGCCACATAAGAATGGCTGAAATGAGCGTACAAATTAAACCACTATATATGTCGACATGTACAGACCGTTAAAGCATGTGATATAGGTGCTGCTGTTAGGGGTCAATTCACTTCACTCACTCAATCATGCACAAATCCTTTACTAAGGCTACAAATTGAGCAGAAATTGGACACCAACACAGTTCCAAATAAACAATGCCACTACTACTGACACTGGGATCAGCAAAAACCTCACTCATATATGCGTACATCTCTCTAACAGTCAGACACAAACCCATTTCAAAAGGGTATGGGGTTCATAGAGCAAATACAAAGTACCATTCAATTTAATGATTTAATACCCAAAGGGCTCAGTGCTATGTATGAAAAAGACAAAAAATGGCAAGACAAGCAAAGCAGTCTTAAAATAAAAGGCGAAAAATAGAATAAAACTGATAACCTAGAGTCCTTTTGGTTTCGTAGAGCTTGGAGGATCTCTTCTGATTGACTGGGCATATCCTGCTTATTTGCTAGCTGTTAAAACCATGTCTTGTCCTTGTTCAGAACGGATGCTCCACATGTTGACAGTCAATTGCACCTTTCCCCACACTAACATGTCCATGGAAAGGCCCACATTCTCCGACATGTGGTAATATAAAACAGGGCCGACTTTCCTAGAGAAGTAATGTCAGACACATCAAAAGGGTCCTGGTGCATTTGCACTGATAGGGCTAGTTCACACGTGAGTATAAGGGGAGGTTTTTGACAGCGGAATTCGCGTCCAAAACCTCCCCTTATAATGGTGGTCTATGGAGACCGCCGGGCTTCTGTTCTCCGCTAGCGGCGAGCTGCTGCTAGCGGAGAAAAGAAAGGACATGTCCTTTCTTCAGGCGGAAGCCGCGCAGTCTCAGCCGCGCGGCTTCCGCCCCCGGCAGCTCCCTCCTATGTCGGCTCATTCATTTGAGCCGACAGCAGAGGGTTAAGCCGCGACAGCGATGGTCGCGGCGGGCGGGTTTTTGACAAGAGAGAGACGCGGCTCGCCGCGTCTCTCTCTGTGTCAAAACCCGCGCGGGCAGTTCACGTGTGAACTAGCCCATAGAAAAAAGGCTAGAACATACACTCAGCTTCTGTACAAGTTGAGTCTTGCAATGTTCGCTCAGCAAATACTCATCCTGCCTAATGGCAGATGCAGCCCTGTTGCTTGGCTGAGGTTGTGTGTATCAGTTGGTTGAATGCAGTGGAATCCACTAAGTGCTACTGCAGCGACTGCACCACCAGCAACTTGGCCAGGTGTGGGTTAAGTTGCAGAACTGTGTAATGACTGGGCACATGTTCCTATTTCCTTATCACGCTTTCCTCTTATGGGTGAATGATTTTGGCATGGAAGAGGAGAAAGAGAAACCTTTGGTAATGCACAAAAAAATTCCCATATGTGAGATGACTTCAACTAGTAGCTGCCAATAGCAGCAGCGCTGGAAACATGTGAACCACTGGAGCCACCATCCCCATCCAGTGAGCTTCCCTAGGTCTGCCTTTTTGGATGTTGGGGTTGCACATTAACTGGAATCGTTACTATCAGCAGTGTCACCACTCTCTTCCTCTGTCACCTTGATCCAGTTGCTAAGTCTTGACAGAATTCTCATCGGCAATGTTACCATCTTTTCCACTTTTTCTGACTTCTCATGGCTGTGGGATTCTTACACATCTTCATAACTTCCCCCTACCAGATCAACTACCAGTACCACACTCCTTGACCACCAACAGTCATGTCTTCCTATTCCACCCCTGCCCCCACTACTTACAAAAAATGCTAACTGTTCTAATCCAATTAATCAAATAGAGGAGGAAGACTGCTCTGATTTGGAGACTGCTCTGTCATGGCTGACAATTCAGAAATCCAGAAATTGTGTATGTATTTAATGAAAAAAAAACTAGTGCCCCAAAAAAAACCTTAACAAAAGATTTTTCAGAACTGACTTTTTCATTAAAAAAAAAAAAAAAGAGGGAGACGCTGAGTGGGCAGAGGAAGATCATTCTGATACTGTATTCTGTAGTGTATTTTCTGTATTTTCACTGCACCATGCATCTCATGGTGGCCATTTTAGTTCACCCAACACAAATCACAAATGATTAAGGTTTGTTAGAAAACAAACAATTTGGAATGTTCGAGTTGATTCCAATCTGTAACAACTAGGTTCATTCACCTCTATGTATAAGGTTTGTCAGAGCAGGAGCCAATCTTACTAAGCGGATCCCTATCTCTGTGACACCTATAGGTATTAATAGGGCACACTAACAGCTGATGTTGTGGTACAATAACAGCTTCAAAGGGATTTACCAACAAGGGCATCTTATCCATTATCCATCCATTATGCTGGCACTCCATTTATTTCTATTGGACTGCTTGCAGATAGCCATAGTGCACTGTTCAGCTGTTTACAGCAGACTTTTAGAAGTGATTGACGTGACAGAGCTCCTGATGGTAACACCCTGCACAGAATGGTGGTGGTCTATAGTTGTGTTGGATAGATAAATAATGCAATATTCAATATACTGTATCTGATATGCTACAAGGACACAGACCGACTCCATGCATGAACTGCTTCATGGCAGCTGAACTCCTGGAAAGATGGTAAGATTGCTCGTATACAGTGCACCTTCATCCCAGCATAACCTAAAGGACAAGTCACAGCTAGTGCAGGCTCATACCATGGGACATGCTAAAACAACTACAAAATGTACCTGCAAACACAGCAATCAACACATTGTATTAACACAGGAATACGATCCATCATATCGGTCAGTGGCATAAAAGGAACATAGCATTAACACTGTACACAGGAGTTGCTAACCTGCCTTGGGAAGGGACACTGTATATGGTCAACTATGGTCACACACCTAAGGTTAACCTTCCTTTCATTACAGATGGACCCCCACGGATCTGCATCTTACCCCCTGTCTTATGGATAAGGGATATGTTGCATCCCTATAAAAGGATTTTTTGTCTGTTGATTGACACTTACTGACTATTTCCAATATTTATAGTACGGTAATGCACAATCTTCATTCACAGACTAAATACACCATGAACACTGACTGTATTCTGCTGACATGTCCAGAATCTCCCTAGCTGCTATTACTTAAATCACTTCCACTTGAGGTTTGAGTAATCTATAAGAGAGTATACAGAAGTAAGCATTCGGCAAACATTCGCTTTAAGTTACTGGGGTTCTATATACTTCTAGATGATGGTATATTGCAGACGGTACTATTCATAACAGGTAGCTTGTCAAGATATGCATTCTATAAATAATAACGTACATAGACTATTCACTGCTGCAGGGAAAGACGTTACTTACAAATCTCCTAAGAAGAGGTTTGGCCATACTTCATCCACACGATGAGTAGAAGAGGTTCGTCTTCTGTCCAAGAGCCTTTGTAGCTCTGCTACTGTCGGGCATACTTCTTGAGATTCTTCTGCCCCTGAGAGTGAACTACATTTCTCTGTGTTCTCCGCCATAACATCACAAGCAGGAAATGAAATAGCCGAGCGAGTAGAAACCGTGACAGTTCGTCTGTGATTACATGTGACAGGTGACAAGTATGGTTTTCTCTGAAGTAAAGGCGGCACACCAGCAAAGCAATGATTGTTTTTTTATTCAGTAGGAAAGCAGCATGAACATCTAATACAATTAGCTTAGCTTGCAGAAATTCTTTTATTAAGGAACCTCTTATACACTTGAAATGCAAAGAATAAACCTGTTCTAGTTTTGCATAAAGAATAGACTCATGGGCCATGGCCAGCACCCGTCTCCCCTCCATAATATTCTCACAAGACTGTCAAAAGATAAATCGCATTGCTGTTTCTGCAAACAATATCTAGCATTAAAGGAAGTCTGTCAAGTCTATAATATCTCTGCATCACTTTATTAGTATGTTTCTGCTCCTATTGTGTTATGTAGGGGTGTAATAGTAGCATAAACATACGAATAAAGCTATGTGGAAATAATCATCTTTTTATAGATATTATAGTCTATGGGGTCCGTGTGCTTTTACAGCACAGCGCTTGCAATTGCATTTGGTATTCTGTTCGTGGGGTCTCCGTGTGGACTCTCCCGGGACAGAATACAAAAGCAGATGTGAACCAACCCTTAGCCTAAAGGCAGTTTTTAGTACACTTATAAGGTGATAGGAGCCACCACCTTAAAGAAAATGCCCTTAAGTGGGAGACTGGTTTATGTCCTTGTTCACTACTCGCTTGTGCAACTGGTTTATGCATTTACTTCTGCTTTGTGCCTCTTTTCATGCATTATATAACTGAATATGCCGATGGCTTATTGCACTATATGATGATACACTGTCCCTTTAACTGTGTATTTGGTAGTCATTGCAGCTACATTAGGCTGGTGTTTTGTAGAAAAAGGATGAAACAATGGAGCAGATTTACGAAAACTGGTGTTACTAACGGCAGTCTTCATAGACTCAGAGCCGGTGGAGCATGTACCTCATACATGGGAAGGCAGACATAGTACCCTGCAGGGCCTTGCCATGTCCCTTTGAGTTCACATATACCTCAATAAACACTGGTGACAATGTGGCTGTGTGAGTACAGTGTATATCCTGGCTGTAACATCACTATATTCTACACAATGGAAGTCGAGGCACCCTGTCTTTGGGTAGGCCAGGGTAGAAGGGGTAAACCAAGCCAGGAGTAACAACTATTTGGCGTAGTTGGAATAGAGCCTACACAGTTTTTTGAGCTTAAGCTAGGAGTGGATTCAATGGAAGGACTTAGGCTACAGCTACAAGGCAATATTCGCTGTGACTTTCATTGCCTAACCTTATATTGCCAGATTAACCTGTGACTCCTTTATTAATGTTAGTGTATGTAATCACATTTTGACTGCAACTTCTAGTTGCAAAAAAATCAAACAGTAGTTAAGGAATAACGGGGTGACCCGGCAATCTTTCGGCACGCAGCGGGAGATGTGGCTAAAATTGCTGTGTAGTCCTAGTCTAAAACATCACCTTCTTGCTGGATCCAAGTCTGGCTTTGGCTAGAAGAACTTCACTGAAACCTGCACCACAGACAGCATCAAAAATGTGATGTGTGACTCTAGCCCAAGATGCACCAAATTTATTATGAAGTGCATACCTCTTAATAAATTTGAAGCATCTTGGACAGTCTATGCACCACAAAATGAATTCAATGCAAGCTATGAGAGTAAGTTGTATTGCTAGGTAGGAGCGGCCGTGCTTCCTCTCTATAATCCCTATCAGCTATCTTCAGCACTCCCATTGCAATGAATCGGTGCGTGCGCTACCCAACCACTGCTCCATTGAAAACGAGTGATGACTAAGGAACCTTGAATCCTGAAGTGTGTAAGAGGTTCACTGTGTCCATATATGTCTGTATATTTTTACCCCGATAAACTTGTAAAGAATTTTTATATCAAGCTTAATTAAAAGCTAAGTTTTATTCTGTCATCCTGGTTTCCATTTGCTGGATATTCCACAGAACTACTGAACTATTTGGTTCTCCTTTGACTGGGAGGTTTGTTTTTTTCCTTGCAACAGATTCATTCAGGACACAGATCCAGTCTTCAAATGGAATTATGTGAATGGGCTGCCAACATATATTCTCTATTCATTTCTCATTACTGGCCTCATTAGCAGCAAAACTTCACAGTCAGTAATGAGAAATAGCCTGGAACTATTCAGTGCTAAACTGTGTTTGGAACATATTGTGTTATCCTCCTAAGGGTGGTGACTAGGGTTGAGCCGATCTTGAGATTTCAGGATCATTTTTAAAATCCGATTTCCAATCATTTTCCATTCGAACCCGATCCCGATGCAAGTCAATGGGATTTTTTTTAATAATCGAAGATCGGATTTTAGAAACGATCCTATTCACTACACAACGTGGAGTCCAAAAATTGAACGCTTTAATTGTTAAACTCCACGCTGTGTAGTGATTAAAAAAAAAATCTTCTGACTACTTAGTCCCCCCCCTGGTGTCCACTTAGCTGCACAGATCGCTGCCGCTGGTCCAGTCCCCACTGTTCTTGCTCCTGTTCTCATCTCTTCTCACTTCGCTGCCCCTGCCTCCCAGGTTAGTGTTACAGACCTAGGAAAAAGGTGGGGCTTGTGGCTTAGGAGAGTGTGGGCAGGTACAGGGCGGGGAGACGTGAGTGCTCCCCTCCCAGTACCTGCCCAGACTCTCCTAAGCCACAAGCCCCGCCTTCTTCCTAGGTCTGTAACACTAACCTGGGAGGCGGGGGCAGTGAGGCGAGAAGAGAAGCGACAACAGCAGGGGCCGGACCAGCGGCAGCACTTCTGTGCAGGTAAGTGTTAGCTACTAGAGATGTTAGCTAGTCTCCCATTAGAATGAATAGACGCAGCCGGCGTGCAGGGGGTTAAGCGGCCAGATGCATGGCTGTGTGCTGGTTGCATCCATTCATTCCTATGGGACCGAGCTATCATTGTTAGCTTTTCCCACAATGCTTGGCCAATAGCAAAGCATTGTGGGAAATAACCTCCGACTTCGATCCTGCCTAAAAAGATTGGGATCGGAATTCCGATCGCGATTGTGAAATCTACTCGATCGCCGATAGGAATCCGAAATTTTCCGATCCCGATCTCTCAACCCTGGTGGTGACCCACTAGGTACTTACATGTGACTATAGCTCCATCCAGTCTCAAGCAGACAATAATTTCACTTCTGTGTAAGTGAAGGACTGCTGAATTTTAGCTGGATATCATTACAGGCCGAATGGTAACAACAGTCAGGAATGATATCCAGAGGAAAATCTTCATTCTTTTCCATAGAAGTGAAAGCACCAGAGGACGAAAACTATGTGCAGCAGTTGTGAATACACTCAGGCCCCTGTAGTGAATACGACGTTAGCCACATTTGGTACATTGTGTGGTAGAGAAGAAAACCAGCAAACAGACGATATACTCACATCTGGATTCTCCTCATCAATATTAAACAATTTACTCACCATATAGCCATGTTTTGTAAGAACTCCTATCTTGCTTTTGAACTGTGTCCATATTGTCTACTGGATTATGGTTTGTTGACTTTGGCAGCTGTTGTGTATGTATTCCATTACGCTTCCTATGTTCCTCCCCTTCCAGACCTGTCCCCTTCCTCACCACCCCAGCTCCCTACCTTTCTCTCTACCCTTTATTCTCATTATAATTTGAAACACTGTGATCCATGTTGAATTTCTTATGTTGCATTTTGTATATTTTAAAAATTGTAACAAAATACAAGTTCAAATAAATAAATAAAACAGCTAAATCTGCAACAAACAACACTGTGTTTTTGCGACGGCCTTTGGCTTGGAATGTAACTTTTTAATGATTACTCAATAAAATCAGTCAATTTGACCTAACATATAAAGGATTAGGGGATAATTACACCCCTTAGGTAGGAGTGAGCACCTTCTCAGGTGTCCGTGGCAAACCCCGGGGAAACCGGACAGCAGATGGCTTGCGAGCGGTCGGCTTTAAAACCCACTTATTTGAATGGGTTTTCAAAGGTGACTGCCTGTGTGCATTTTCAGCCTCTCCACCTGGTGTCCGTTTTTTTCTGCAGACATAAAATCCCCCACATAGGATTTTGTGTCTGCAGAAAAAAAAAAAGGGACACCAGGCGGAGAGGCTGAAAACACGCACGGGTGGTCACCTTTGAAAACCCATTCAAATGAATGAGTTTTAAAGCCGATCGCTCGCAAGCTGTCTGCTGTCTGGTTTCCCCAGGTTTTACTGGTTTACTGTAAGCTGTGTAAGCGGCCATTTTCTTGCGGCCCAGGCATGTGCAGTCGGCTCTGGCAGAGGCCTAGATAATTGAAAACCCAGGACGGAAAAAGACACGCAGAGAGGCAGGTTCTTGAAGAAGATGGAGGTGTTGCTGGAGAGTTCTCTAGCAGCATTGGGCCTGCCCCCAGTGCTGCGAGAGAACACATTTACATACCGAAGAAAACCCAGTTTTCTACCAAACGGTGGGGGGAGAAGACATCTAAAGGTAGGAGACGAATAGCCTTTCTTAAGGCTATTCTAATGTGTTATCGAGAAAAAAAAGGGTATCCAATGCTAGAATCCCTTTAAGGTGTTATTTCCTATGGAGAATATCTTCTCGGACCTCTAGGACTCTCCCATCATTTCCATACATCAACACTTAGAAAGGATGTATTTTATATAAAGTGTTTGTAATAGCAGAACTTGTCGCTTAGGTTCTATTATACAATATACAGTTCGAGAAAAGGCCTCATCATTGAGAAACAATGCCGTCCAGCACTTGCGTCTCCTGACCAGGAGGAGGCGCTGCAGAAGAGCATTAGCTGTTTGCTATGATGTGCAGAGAGATTAGTACGCCGGAGCAGAGAGACGCTCTATCCTCGTCACCGGGACGCCCCTTGTTACAGCCGTTTCTATGGACACGCTAGCGGCCTACTCCCGTGTACGAAGCCTGATTTCGAGTAAAACTACCGGGTGACAAGGAAAGGGACCCTGCTGTTGGATATAACTAGGGAGCGGGGTCCCTGAAAGGTTCGCAGCTTTGTCCAGGTGAGAGGTTGGTATTGCGCCGACGTCTTATGTGCTGTCATTCCTCCCTACTTTGTGTATATGATGCGACACTGGGATTTTCTATGCAGTGACATTGTCCTGGTTATTTGCATCGCCTTCAGAATATAGCTAATAATTCCAGTTAAAGGGCAAGTCTTAAAGGGATAGTCTGGAAATTACATACATTGTAACTAATGGTAGGGTTTTTGGTTAATAATAATATTAATAATAATTAATAATATAGTAATTAATAAAAATGCATGAACCCTCTCCTACTACAGCACTGCAGCTACAGTGTTCTCTGCTGGTCTTGCTTTGGACAAGCCCCCTCCTCCATATGGTATCGGGGTATGTGGAAGTCATAGGGATGTAGAAAGTAGCCATAGCCCGCCCCAATGTATGTACTGTCAAACCTCTTTGAGATGATCGCCTAAAATTGCATGAAAAAATGGTTTTCTACAGAGGCGGTCTTCTTAAAGAAGATAACTAGTATTGAAAACTGAAAAACCACTACATAAATTTGATTTGGATAAGGGGGGGTCTTTTGGAGAGGTTTCACTGTCTATTATTTGGCAGATCTGCTGTGATGTAGTAAATGACTAACCAGAATCTAGCAGTTACCCTGCAGCCCTGGAGACCTGAGTACAAATCTGACCAAGTACATCATCCGCAAGGAGTTTGTGTGGGTTTCTTCTGGGAGCTCCGATTTTCTCCCACATGCCAAACACATGCATAAGGAATGTAGATTGTGAACCCAATATGGGACGACTGACTTGTCTATAAAGCGCTACGAAATATGTTGGTGCCATAAAAGTAATAAATGATATATAATTATACACAAAAATTTCACTTTCTCCACTTTCCCACTCTTCTGGAAGGGGGTATGGCCCCTAACAGATGTATTATGATTTATGATGCATATAAAAAGATCCAGTATAACTATTATTATATTATTGTTTATATAGCACCATTAATTCCATGGTGCGTTACATTTGGGGGTTACATACAGTACACAGTCTATACAGGTAGATATAAGACTAACAGTGACCGACTGGCACAGTGGGGTAGAGGGCCCTGCCCGCAAGGGCTCACAATCTATGGGGGAAGGGGGTAGAGACAGAAGGAGAGGGGGAGACTGTACAGATGGCAGTGCGGTGATAGTGTTATTGGAGGTTGTAGGCCTTCCTGAATAGGTGAGTCTTCAGGGCCTTCTTGTGATTGTGGGAGTCAGTCTTATGTGTCTTGGTAAGGAGTTCCAGAGTATGGGGGATGCACGGGAGAAGTCTTGGAGTCGGTTGTGTGAGGAGCAGATAAGAGCGGAGTAGGAGGTCATTGGAGGATCTGAGGTTACGTGTGGGCAGGTAGCGGGAGATTAGGTCAGAGATATATGGAGGGGACAGGTTGTGGATGGCTGTGTATGATAACATGAGTAACCTGAACTTAATTCTCTGGGCATCCTAAACAGAGTCAGGAGATCGGGACTCCTTGTATCATAATGTAGAAGTGTCTGCCTGTCTGTGGCCTCATTGTCCCGCACTGTATATGTCACAAACAGTACAACCACAAGAAGATCACTGGGTTCAGGCCTGGAAGTTTATACTAGTTGGATTTTTCTGCCTAGATTTCCCCATGTTTGGGAACTTAGTGATCATAAGTACCATGTTACTGTAGATGGCATTAAGACTAGTCTTTACATAGACAAGGCATCAAAGTAGTTTAGGAGTCAATTCCTATTAATTTCTAGAAGTATTTTACAGTTTAATCATTTTATATCATATCAAGAAGTGTAATTTTTTTAATACAAACCTATCCTCATACGCTCCAGCCCTAGCTACATCTAAGACATGCAACACAAAGTGACCTCTGCTTCGGTTTTAAACCAACAATATGTCACTTGTTGGAGGTTTCGATTGCAGCTTTGAACCTGAGCAAAGGTTGGGTATTGCAGGACACTAGTTTTAGGCATGTTGTTGCTGCAGGAAAACACACTTATGGACATTCAGCAATATGTTCAGACCGGGCGTCCTCTGCCTGAAAAAGCTTGTTTCACTGTAGACAGTTATTATCCTCTATTCATTGGTTGGACTGGCAATGATCTAGAGAATAGGGATTCCTCTTGTCCCTCTCTGGATGAACGGAGCAATACATTTACCTGTATGTTGCACACTAGTCAATTCTTTAGGACTGACAGAAGCAAGTGAGTGCTATCTGCAGAGGGGGACAGGGAATAAGCACCCACAATAAGACAACCATTTTAAGGCTAAGGCCCCGCATCGTGGAAAAGCTAAGTTTTATTTTTTGCAGATTTTCAAGCCACTCCTGACTTTGGCTAAATAAACCTGCAGCAAAATCTGCAACAAAAAAACCCAAACGATTTTCTTTAACTTAGGGCAGGTTCACACCTGTGCCCGGTCTCCGCTTTAGCCAATCCGGCGGGTTCCCGTCTTCTGTTTCATGTGACCCTCCCCTCCCCATATGTTATACAGCCCCGTACTCCCATACATAATACCATTCAGTGAGAGGTAGAAACAGCTCTCAATGCAGAAGCCCAGGGAAAGAGTGAAATTCAGGATTTCACAGAAATGGTCCAAAATGTGTTCATAAAGTATACTACAAAATTTAATTAGGACACACATACTGCAAGAAAACCAAACATTGTTCGAAAGTTTGGTAATTGTCTCATTGTGTCTTAACTTAGTTGAGGATTGTCATTTATATTCTGAGCTAGATTCCTTCATACTGTATCTGTAAACTAATATATACGGTAAATTCTCAACTTTCCCCCTATGGCAGATGTCACAGGAAAGAAGGGTTGGACGTGTTGAACTTGTTCTGATCCTTTGTTATCAAGGTAGATAAGCTAACCTGCTGTGATCGCTCACCACGTCACTCCTAGGGCGGCATTCACACTTAGATATGTAGGTCAGCATTTGTAAGGCACAACCAGGAGCGACCAAGTGGTTTAATGTCTTTCAATTACAAGTGTTTGCATAGTATTGAAGTGCTAGATCTACCTTCAACAAGTGACCCAAATATCCACATGTGTATTTGTGGTCTAAGATCTTCTTCAACAACCTTTGCATGAATAGTAATGGCGATAAGAAGAAACTTTGGAATATCTTGTTAGAGAACAATGCCTCTTTCTGCTTTTACCAGGCTGATTCCATGCTTCCTCCCTCTGCTAAAACCCTTCTATGTCTGTCTTGAGATGGACCGCAGGTCAGATGTCTCATGTCTTTACAAGTCTTTGGAGAGGGGAAGGGTAAGGATGTGCGGGCATTAAAGAAAAGAATGGCCAGCTGAATGTGAAGCCTTCTATTCAGTCAAAGCCTAAAACCCCGTTCACTTGCCCTACACTTAAAGGGATCCTATCATTAAAACTTATTTTTTTTCTGCCTACCACGTTGGAAAGGCTATTCTTCTCCTACCTTTAGATGTCTTCTCCGCGCTGCCATTCGGTATATAATCCATTTTTCGTCAGTATGCAAATTAGTTCTCTTGAAGCACTGGGGGCGTCCCCAATGCTGCAAAAGAACTCTCCAGCGCCGCCTCCATCTTCTTCGGGAACAGGTTTTCTTTGCATCTTCTTCTGGCGGTGGCTTTAAACTTTTAGGCCTGGGGTAGCTGACTGCGGATGCCCGCCGGCCACAAGAAAATGGTTGCTTACAATACTTTGTAAGCATCCATTTTCTTGTGGCCGGTGGGCATGCGCAGTCGGCTTTGCCCGCGGCCTAGAAGTTTGAAGCCAACCCCTGGAAGAAGACACGAAGAAAACCCGTTCCTGAAGAAGATGGAGGCGGCGCTGGAGAATTCTTTTGCAGCATTGGGGACGCCCCCAGTGCTGCAAGATAACTAATTTGCATACCGACAAAAACAAGGTTATATACCGAATGGCGGCGCGGAGAAGACATCTATAGGTAGGAGACGAATCGCCTTTCTTAAGGCTATTCCTACATGTTAGGCAAAAAAAAAGGAGTTTTAATGATAGGATGCCTTTAATCGCAGGTCATTTTGTGTATTCTCCAATAGATCTGGACGTGGTCCTATACTGCTAGGGACACCAGGAAAGACATTTGTGGGTTTCTGGTTTGACCCTGAAGCAATTTCTGTTTCCCATAAACACCTACCAATAATCTAAAGAACAAGCTCCTGTTCAGATTACTGCGGTGACAGTATATAGTGAGTGTTTATCATGTGTGTACATGTACAAAGGCCGCTCTCCACCCCTGGCGTCTGACCAATGAACACTGTGCTATTCATCAGTCCTGCAGCGCTTTCTGAACAATTCAGCTGTCACTTGACCAGTGGAACAAAGGAGCAGATTAGTGACAAATATTTGCTTGTAATGACCTTTTGTGACTGTATTCCTTATCCTCCGGTATCTACAATACCGCAGATTAATTTTAGAGATATTATTTGGGGTAAAACAGTACAAATATAGTGGCATAATCAAATCATTGACAAATTGTTTTAGATTTAGGTGCTTTGTGTGTTTTTGGTTTTTTTTTAAATTTAAATGCAGTGAAATTTGATTTATTTTATTTTTATTTATTTTATTCATTACATTACAACTCTAAATAGCTATTTAAACATGATGGTAAAAGGATGGTACAGAATAGGAATAACAATACTTACAGAGATATACTGAAATCCATATTGTCATAGCAAAATAAATCACACAACTTCGTATATTTGATACCCCCCAAAGGTTAAGAAGGGAATATTTCATGTAGTATCTACAGAATCCTTCCGTGTATCCAGGTGATAATAAATATTACTATTGTTCCAATGGATATTCCAATGAAACATTACAAAACATAAATTCTATCCTGTAGTTCATCTATTGCTAGAACTGGAATTTATTTTTCTTAATCTCTTATTGGACTATCCATAGAAACCACAGTAATTTAGCATCATCTGAGATCCATTGAACAATGATGTGAATATTAGATTAATTCCATTCACTGACAGCCATCAGAGGTATGTATAAATTCGTAGGACAAGTAGCGTTTTCCAGTAGAACAGTCTATTCAGTGTATGTGCTCACACAGCCTCACTTTGTTCAGTCCGGTGCTGCCCAGGAGAGACGCCTTAGATCACTGAATACCGTTGGTGTGGCGTTAGGCCAGTAGCCTCGGGATAGGTGGTCTGGGGGCTCTCCTTTTGCTTCTAAGTGGGCGCACGCTTACTTCCTCGGACATCCAGTGTGAGTTTGGGGACATACTTATGATTATAGGGAGTGAGGGATTAGTGTCAGCAATTATCACTATTCACAATTGCTTAGAGCTCATTCACACTACGTAATCGCCAGCTTATTCTGAATGTAAAACACGTTCAGAATAAGCGGCGTATAAAGCAGTTCCATTCATTTCTATGGGAGCCGGCATACGAGCACTCCCCATAGAAATGAATGGGCTGCTTCTTTCATTACGAGCACTCCCATTGAAGTGAATGGGAAGCGCTGCGTGTACGGCTCGGCATGAGCAGAGCTAGCCGTACACGCCAGCACATCCCATTCACTTCAATGGGACTGCTCGTAGTGAGAGAAGCAGCCCATTCATTTCTATGGGGAGCGCTCGTATGCCGGCTCCCATAGAAATGAATGGAACTGCTTTATACGCCGCTTATTCTGAACGTGTTTTATGTTCAGAATAAGCTGGCGATTACGTAGTGTGAATGAGCCCTTAGGCTGTCCACTTGGCCCTACTCCCTGGATGGAGATATTTCTGATAGCTGTTCAGTCGGAGGTCTGTGTGTGTCTTGTAAAGACCTCTCACAGTGTGACATATTGTGACTTTTTATCTACCGTATATACTCGAGTACAAGCCGACTTTTTCAGCACATTTTTCATGCTGAAAAAGCTCTCCTCGGCTTATACACGAGTCAGGGTCCACGGCGCACAGAAAACTGGAAGGACCTGGAATGGGGAGGTCCTTTAGTGCTACTGCTCTGTGATTGGCTTGTCGTGAGGTCACGTGACTGTGATGTCATCAAAGGGCCTGTAGCCACTGGTATGTAACATCTGCAGATAAGATTGAGTCTAAATCCTAGTAGATCATCAGAGGTCCTTTAGCATCTACCCTGCAGATGAGTGGCCAGGATTCATTGTGTCTTATGGAAGATGTCTGTTATATGGAGGAGAGGAAGCTGCAGTAACGAGACACACACAGGGACCTTCCTTTAGTTACTCTGCCTAGTAATGTCAGGCATTTGGGGTTATTAATTTAGTTTCAGAAACTCCATGTGCCTCACATTAATAACAGTTAACCCCATCATGTGCCTCATATTAACCCCTGTGTGCCCCATATAAGGGTTACTAATATGTGAGACACATGAGGGTACTAATGAAGGACCTTAATTTTGAAGATACCGAATTATTACCTCCATATGTCCCACATATCAGTAACTCTTATGGGAGGCACACAGGGGGTTAATGTGAGGGACATGATGGGGTTAACTGCTATTACTATGATCCCCATGGAGTTACTAAGCTGTAATACACATGACCAGACTTTTTATCTGCAATGGTGGATTCCCCCCCCCTCCCCCTCCTCGGCTTATACTCGAGTCAATAAGTTTTCCCAGTTTTTTTTTTGTGGTAAAATTGGTTCTTGTGTTTGTTGTCACCATTATCAGGACTTTAGTTGCGAGGGCCCCACAACAAGTAGTATAATATATCCTTGGTACCCTCTTGGAGGATATCCAATGTATGAAGTTGTCTTATTTATTTGTCAGCGTATGTTTTCTAGTATATTTTGTATGTAAGCATTGGTTTTCCAATTCTGTTTCATTATCACCGTTTCTGTATTTCTTTGGCATCCTAATACATTGAGTATATTAGGACATGAATCTTTGCAGGTACCAGAGATTAACCAGTGCACTCCAGGCTCTTTATATCTCTTATATCATATACAGGGAGAGCTCCTGATACATTATAAATTGGGCTTTATAATAGTGTGAGGACATGTTTCTCACTCCTGCTCCTAGTGGCACTTAAGACCGGGCAAAACACCAACTCTGACCCTTATTACAACTCCTCCACAGATGGCGGGTAGCCATGATCAGTCAGAAACAGCAGTGATCCTCTAATTTAAAAAAAAAATGCTAATTAGCTCTCATTAAAAAGCTACAATTATTTATAGAATATTACTAATTGTAACATAATTAATCATAGCCCCTCCCACTGGACAGTCCTGCTTACCACACCCTGCCTAGGCCGCCCGTGATATTTTCCTCCTTGCTTTTACACTTAGCGCGTCCCTCCCACCACACCTAGCACTGGAGAGACGATGGAGGATTGAGCCTACCTCCTCTTCTATGCCACTGGCGCTGTATGACTGGCAGTTTGGGGTGGGCACTGCTAGGCGATGCCACATGTTTAATACACTTAAAATCGTAGACGCACTTAGAAGTAGAAACAGGTCGCGCTCTCTGCAGTGCACAGGATGGAGCGACTTGCAGCTTATTGATATTACCAGTATTGAGTTATTTGCTCCTCTAAAGTACTGAAATGGGGTTGAAAATTTGCTGCATTGTTTAACCCTATGTGTACCCGAGGCTCATAGCTCAATTTGTAGCCCTTTAACTAGTATGTACCAAAAACTCCTGATATTTATGAAAGTGGAGGGGGTAACCAGCCCTGCAGGTGTTTTCTTCTTCCCTCTATAGTTCATAGCCTGGACTTTAACTTGTCCAGTGACTCCATCGCATTATTGCATAACCAAGTCCCTTTGTGAGTTCCCCTATCTTGCTCGGGTGACGTTTGCTCTCTTGCTCTTTCCACTGCTCACATTTCAGCTTGTGCTGCGGTTGCTTAAGACGTGAAGTTCCAGCTCAGGGGAGAAAGTCACTGTGATTCATGTAGTGTTACGCCCTGCGAGCAGCCGCCTACTACTGGACGCCCTTCCACGCACTTAGCAAAGCTCATACAGGAGATGGCTGAAGTGTTTGGGACGTTTGCTTACATCGGTGATTTCATCCATTGTCACAGTTCACATTAGGTTTTTGCCTGTGTCGGCTGTATTAGTACTGATAGTATGTGATAAATGTCAGGCAGCCCTCGGACTCTCTCGCTTATCACTAACAATGTGCTGTGTTCAGGGCTTTTATCCTTGATCGTTTTTACTCAGTTTTCTAATACTTGTATTGATCACTGGGCGTCCGTGAAATGTGACAGACCTTCATACCCTCTTGTGACATTTTGGGTTATAAAACGTTAGGACTTTGCAGCCCGTCAGTAATGACTCCGCGGGTAAGTAAGTGCTTGGCGTTCAACTGACATGTCTTATTACCTGTATGTTACATTGATCTGCCATTCTATTTCATTTACTTTGTTGTTTGGACAGTTTAGTTTGAAGTTCGGTTTCTACTTTTTTTTTTTTTTTAATGAAATAGAAGCCGCTCTTTTTATAAAAGTTTCTTGTTTTGATGACATTGAGAAGGATTTATTATTTATATTTATTATTATTATTATTTATTAGGATATATTATTAATATATTTATTATGGGAGAATGTTTAAATATCACTATTGCTGCCAAATATATCAAATGTTACATGATGTCTTCTATATTTGACACATTTTACACCATGTTCACATCTGAGTTTTCAGTTGTGTTCATCTGGTTTGTGAAAGACCCCGAAAATAACAAACACCAATGGAGCCCGAGGGACCCCATTGACTATAAATGGGATCTGTCTCGTGTCCACTTTTTGAAGACTGAAATCGCCATAGGAGACAAGGCACAGAATCCTGACTTTCATCTGGTGATTTCTGACAAGTGTTCGCATGGCTTAACATTCATGTCCTAAGATATCGCTCCACTTTTTACGCCTTACCCTTACTGGAGTACATTGAATAGATGGTGAAGGAGGAAGCTGGAGACCCTCATGGGAAACAAAAGATAGAATATCGGTTCTATACAAGGAGCGCGGCCTTTCTGTATTTTTTTCCAAGACAATATATTCCTTACTGGAGTACGTTTGTGATTGTTACAAATAGAGATGAGTGAGTAGTATTCTATGGAATACCTCACCACCATAGGTATTCATGTAAGCGGCCGAACACTAAGGGGTTAAACACATCGAATACTCCTTGGTGTTCGGCCGATTACACAAATACCTATGGCGGCGAGGTATTCCATCAAATACTACTCGCTCATCTCTAGTTAAAAAGCCAAATTTGGTGGAGCCTGGTAGACAGGCGAACCACGTCCAATTTTCTAACCACTTTCCAAAAGTGGGTCAAGTGGTGTAAGAGGGTAAAGTGTCTGATATAAAATCAAAAAGTCACAGAAATCCTACTTAGCAATTTTTTGTACATCAGAATTCTTGGCGTGCAATGCTAGATATAGTCACGTCATTCTTTCTTTATGATGAGTTACGTAGTTTTGTATGTTTCTAAGCCATGTTGTGTTGGTCGCGTGTGTTCAGGTATAGGTCACAAATGATTGAAATTGCGAACACATTTTAGGGTTCATGTTTCTAAGTGATCCGTAAATATGTCTCAGAAAAACGAGAAAGCAGATCATCCAAAATTATACCAACGAAGACCCTGGCGAAAGTGTGAATGTGGCCTGTTGCTAGGTCCATACTAACTTCAGCTGTCTATTGTCCTGGTCTGTCGGAGGACCAGCAGGTGAACTCCTGAGATAGTGGTCACATATGGAGTGACCCTATTGGCTATAATGGGGTATATCGGGTGTCTTTTGTAAACTGAAAGCAGCGGATGACAAAACTGTACAGGCAGGACAATTTCAGACAGACGGTGACTCAGACGCGAATAAAAATTTACCCTTTGAGATACATACACTAAAACATGGTGAAGTTAAACTTGTGTCTTTCTTCCTAGGTATCTGCTAAAACGATGGCAAACAACAGTCAGTTGTGCATTCGACGTTGGACTACAAAACACGTGGCCAAATGGCTAAGAGAAGAAGGATTTTGTGACTATGTAGATATTCTTTGCAACAAACATCGTCTCGATGGCACGGCGCTGTTGGCGCTAACAGAATATGACTTGCGCTCTCCACCTCTGGAGATTAAAGTGCTAGGAGATATCAAACGCCTTATGCTTTCTATCCGTAAACTGCAGAAACAGCATGCCAGTGTCCTGGAAGAGCTGGGGCTAAGCAGCGAGCCGGCCCCGGGGACTCTCAGCATCAGTTCGCCTCCAAGTCCCGACTGGTTATGTAATGGAGAGCTTACAAGAGACTTTGATGGACCTGGAACAGATTCTAGTCTGGAACCGCACCAGTACTCCAACGGAAAAAACAAACATCCACCAAAGAGACTGGACCCCGAGTACTGGAAGACGGCCATCAGCTGTGTTTATGTTTTTATAGTTTTTGGCTTTACCTCCTTTGTCATGGTTATTGTACATGAGCGAGTTCCTGACATGCAAACCTACCCTCCTCTGCCGGACATCTTCCTAGACAGGTATGTAAATGTCTTATTGTAAATGTTTGTGTATGAAAATATTGTGAGGTCATACAAGCGCCCGCACAGTCCGCTGACATCCATGTCAAGTTTATTAGGTTCACAAACAGTGGAATAGGATAGGACACGTGATCGTTTACATACGCCTCTCTTACGTGGAAGCCATTTTTACAGCTTGGAAAGAGGGTTTTATTCTCAACTGTCTATGAAAAAGCAAATACACAAGAAAGCTTTGACTGAGAAGATTTTATGGAGATTAAAAAGGCTCTATCAGCAAAATTTTGCTGTATGAGTCCCACATATACGTGAATAGCCTTTAAAAAGACTATTCAGGCAGCGCAAATCTTATTTTACCCCCCCCCCTCCTGTTTTAAAATAAAACCATAGATGTAACTCATACCTATTGTGCACGCTGGGCGGTGATGCACGGTCCGGCGTCATCTTCTGGCACGCCTTCCTCTTCTTTCTTCTTCTTTCGGCAACGCCCTCCAGTCCTGGCTCTTCCCCGGCTTCATCGTCGTCTTCCAGTGGTTCAAATCGGGCGTGTGCGCACTGCAATTGAATTTGAACCAATCAGATTTGAACTGCCGGAAGAAGCCAGGGAAGAGCCAGGACCGGAGGGTGTCGCCGAAAGAAGAGGTAGGCATGCCAGAAGATGACGTCGGACCGTGGATCACCGCCCAGCGTGCACAATAGGTATGAGTTACATCTATGTTTTTATGGTTTTATTTTAAAATGGTGTGTGTGTGTTTAAAATAAGATTAGCGGTGCCTGAATAGTCTGTTTAAGGCTATTCATGCATAAGTGGGGTTCATACAACAAAATTTTGCTGATAGAGCTCATTTTAAGGAGGAGGTTCCAAAACTTCTAATTGAGTCGTTGGCATTTCCTGTAGTGGGCACCAAGGAAAATAGATTTGGTTGCAAGTACATTCAAAGTAAACGGGGTAACCCAGACATAACTTTCCATCCAGTTTGACAACCGACTTGGGGAGGTGTAGCTGTATCCTGGGCAGAGGGGTTGTCAGTGCAGTTTTATGACACCTAGCGAGTAACATGCATGAGTCCTGTTCTAAATAATGGAGCCCGTCCTCAATGGATATTGTCTTGTCAGCTTTATCACTCCGCATACACATGGTCCACACCCCATAGGCTATAATGTGGTTTCCACACAAAAAATCCAGGGCTTTTCTCTCTGCATATTTCATGCTTCATATTTACATGCCCTATGCAGTGGAAATGCAGCGGTTTTTGTTGCGGATTTTGCTTTGGTTTTTGAGCCAAAGTCAGGAGTGGATTAAACATATAAGGGAAACTCCTAAGTACTTCCTATATATTTCCCATTTCTTTTCATGCTACTGCTGACTCAAAAAAACCGCAGCAAAATCTGCAACACAAAAACGCTGCATTTCTTCAAAAATGTCCAAAAATCATAATAAATTGGACACACACTGTATACTCCACTGTTATGTCATATAATGCATGGCAAATCTCTTCCACTATCTAAGGCTTTGTTCACACTTGAATTCTGAATATCTGACTTTCCTATTATTCCTGATAGCAGAATTTGCACAGTCTGCAATGATCTGCAGGATCTATGACAGACCCCATTAAAGGGTTTTCCAGCACCAAATACATGTTACATACTGTGGGGTGGTGGTGGTGGGGGGTTTCTGATACCCAAACCCTACAAATTCACTTATACTTAAAGGGATCCTATCATACAAACGCTTTTTTTTCTGAGTAACACGTCAGAATACCCTTAAGAAATGCTATTCTTCTCCTACCTTTCGTTGTCTTCTCCGCGCCGCCGTTCGC
This sequence comes from Leptodactylus fuscus, assembly GCF_031893055.1. Lineage (NCBI taxonomy): Eukaryota > Metazoa > Chordata > Amphibia > Anura > Leptodactylidae > Leptodactylus > Leptodactylus fuscus. The sequence goes on from NC_134274.1 coordinate 35,910,629, forward strand.
CTAAAATCCCGTTTTTTGTCGGTATGCAAATGAGTTCTCTTGCAGCACTGGGGGCGGCCCCAATGCTGCGAGAGAACTCTCTCCAGCGCCGCCTCCATCTTCTTCAGGAACGTCTTCTTCATCCTCTTCTTCTGGTGCAGGTGTCAGACTACTAGGCCTCGGGCAGAGCAGACTGCGCATGCCCACAGGCCACGAGAAAATGGCCGCTTACACAGTATTGCAACCACGAAAAAAAATTCCCCTAGGAAAGCAATGCATCATATGGCTGAGGCACTAATCTCATATACTTTGTATGATCAGATTTACTGCCAAGAGAGAAGACCTTTCTCCTGCTTCACGGTCCCCATACACAGGGATTGACCGTTTTTCTTGTCTCACTTTGTATACAGGGTGCATCTTTAATTCTTGACTTTGGGTGGGGAAACAGGACAAAGGTTTTCTATGGGAGACTACACTGGACAACTTGATCATAGTTTCTATCCTATGGGATTGTCTGAAAGTTGCTGCCTGAAAAAAAAGGATGAAATTGGTTCTTATTGTGCCGCTGTTTGGCTGAAATTACAGCAGGTAACAACAGTGAAGACGTTGCAGGATTCTCACGTGTATCAGAAATCTTAGCAGGTTGAGATTGATGGACTTAAGAATAGGCCGTCAATATTAAAGGGATTCTACCACTAAATCGTTGTTTTTGGGGTTTTTTTGTGTGCGTTAGATGTCAGAATTGCCTTTAGAAAGGTTATTAGTCTCTTACCTTTAGACGTGGTCTCTGCTGCGCCATTCCTTAGAAATACCGGTTTTAACCGGTATTCAATTGAGTTCTCTCGCAGCAATGAGGGCAGGCGTCAGTGCTCAAACAGCGATGGGGGCGTCCCCACTGCTGCCAGAAACTTCTCTCCAGCGACTCCTTCATCTTTAACAGCAACCACGTCTTCTTCCGGCTGGGGACACACTCAGGAGAACTACAGGAGTGTATTGCGCATGTGTGCAAGAGCGGGGTGTGACCCCAGCCAGAAGAAGACGCGGTTGCTGTTGAAGATGAAGGCGTCGCTGGAGAGAGGTTTCTGGCAGCAGTGGGGACGCCCATCACCGTTTGAACGCTGGGGTCCGCCCATTTGCATACAGATAAAAAACGGTATTTCGACGGAACGGGGGGCCAGAGGTGACTGAGCAAGGTAGGAGATGAATAGCTATTAGGGCTAGTTCACACGTGGGCAAAGGGGAGGTTTTTGACAGCGGAATTCGCTTCAAAAACCTCTCCTTTAACATGGTGGTCTATGTAGACCACTAGCTTTTTTTTTCCTCCTAGCGTTTTCCGCCTGAAGAAGCGACATGACCTTTCTTCAGGCGGAAAACGCCTGAAGAATTGCATAGAAGTGAATGGGAGGCGAAAACCGCGCGGTAAAAAAACGCGCGGTTTTTTGCACACAAAACCGCGCGGTTTTTTACAAAAAACCGCGCGGTTTTCGCCTGCAGTTTCTATAGCACATATAGGAAAAAAAAACACTAGCGAAAACCGCTAGCGAAAACCGCGTCAAAAACCTCGTCAAAAACCGCGCGGAATGCAAAAAACAGCGTCAAAAAAACTCCTCGAGGTTTTTTACCTCGCACAAATAAGCTAGGCGGTTTTCACGTGTGAACTGACCCTTAAGGCTATTCCAACATGGTAATTAGAAAAAAAATATTGTTTTAGTGGTTTTTGAGAACAACAGAAATCGATGACCTATCCTTCAGATAGATTAATAATGTCAGTTCATTGAGGTCCAGGACCCCGTCATTTGCTGGTTGGCATCAGAACTACATAAGGCTCGGTTCACATCTGTAGTCGGGAAATCTGTTCCCCCCACCCCCACCCCTAGACGTAAACCCGAACGCAGATGTGAACCGAGACTAACACAGAGAACAGAACCAGAATCTCAGCTCCATTCTGTTGTTTAGCAGTCGAAGCGGCTCAGATCCGACTCACTTGAGATGCATTGCAGTAATGTGGCCACTACACACAGTATGGGGATGTCTTCTGGATATCTTTTAACCTGGAAAATTTTCAGGCAAGCTTTTAACCTAGCAGGGATGTAACTATAGATGGTGCAGACGCGGCAGTCGCTATCAGGCCCTATGCCATATAAAATATACCACTTTTCTGAATGGCAGGAAGTAGATTGGGGCCCCAAGACAGATTTTGCATTGTTGCTCGAGAGCTTCAGTTTTAGGCCTTGGAGTCAGAGTGCTGTTCGGAAAATACGGATGATATACAGATTGTTTTCCAGACCGTAAAAGCCTGTGTACGGCCTCTTTAATGTCCAGTGCTTCAATGCACGACACCCTGACCTGGAGTATACAGGAATAAAAGTTGCCTCCCCCACTAGTGTTATTGCTTATTTAATGAGTGGTTCACTTTAAGATAACTGATATAGCCTTCAAGCTAATAATGAAAAATCCTAATCTGATGGACGTAATGTTCATGTAATATTTAGAATATATACTATTGGAGAAATCTGGTAGAACCAACATAGGATAATATATATATATATATATATATATATATATATATATATATATATATATATATATATATATAATGCATTAGTAAGTGTTGTGAGAACATTTATATGACAATGTATAAGTGTATCTGTATCTTATCAGTTGCTCAGTTTTAGGAGAAGATATTGTGTAATACATTGCAACATTGTCTGACAGTTATTGCCTATGTCTGCACTACAACAGAGAATAACCCAGGGTAACCTCTGAGAATCACATGGCGCACTTATCAAATGACTAAAACACCAGGCAAGAATGGAACTTTGTTTATAGCAAAAAAAAATGGAACGTAATGTGAACCAAACTGCAAATAAAGAATATACTGACTGGAATGGGCACAATATCTTCAGTACTATAGCAACACTTTCCTGGTGCCCTGAACGTCTCTGCTCCTGGCCTCAGGTGTGTGTGTGTGTGTGTGTGTGTGTGTGTGTGTGTGTATATATGTATATATATATATATCTATATATATATATATATATATATATATATATATATATATATATATATATATATAGATACGGCTTAGTACATATAATGTAACAGAAAGGAATATACTGACCTCAGAGTGTTATAAATCTGGAGCAGGCGGATCACAAAGGTTTAGACATATCAAGTGACGTCTGATCATAGGATTATGTGCACAGCCCCGATGTCTGTACCGACCACACCCAAGTCCATCAACTTTCCAAGATGCCGAACCTGCGCCTTTCTATCAAACATCCGAATCCAGCAGCAAATTATTATTTTTTTTTATTATTATTATTATTATTCCAACACATCACCTTTTGCTGCAAAGATACAAGAGGAAAATCAGGAGGAGGAGAGCCAAATATCAAAGAAGAAATCATTCCTCAACTATTCACATCCAGATCTCAGACGAGATGGCGAGGATTTTGATGGCCAACGTTTCTGACACCTTACTCAGTACATGGGACTTAACATGGGACTTTTTTGTCCTATTGCACACAAACCTCTATGAGCTTGACAAGAACACAGAAGACTTTTTCAGGAGACTACAGGGCAAGTCCTATATGGAAGAAGAAAAACCATCTGGGAACCCGGTCAATCCCTCAACGGAGATATCAGCATTTGTGAAATACACCGAAGCCTTCAGACCGGTGAGTAAGTTCGTCCCAAGAATTTTGATGCGTTGAGACTTTTGCTACATGACAATAAGAAACTTTCCATATACTTCCTGACACGCACAGACCTTCTAGTAAGCGGCATGGCTGTGGAGTCACTACACCAAACATGCCAACTCCATTCACATCACTTTTTTTCATCTGATTAGTAAGTCCGTTTAATGGATGAAAAATAATCAGAAGCCTGCCCCTTCCCTGAGCTTGAGAACTGTTTTTTTTTTTTTCCCCCCAACTTGGAATTCAGCCTGGCTGAATATAGGGTATGTGATACGCACGTATCACATTGAAAGGAATAAGGAAAAAAGCAGCCTATTCATTTCAATGGGGAGCGCACGTATGCCAGCTCCCATAGAAATAAATGGGATCTGCTTTGTACGTGCTCATTCTGAACGTGTTTTACGTTCAGAGAGAGCTTAGCGTATACTCAGTGTGAATGCACCCTTACCGTATATACTCGAATATAAGCCGACTTTTTCAGCACATTTTTCATGTTGAATAAGCTCTCCTCGGCTTATACACGAGTCAGGGTCCACAGAGCACAGAAAACTGGAAGGGGGAGGTCCTTTAGTGCTACGGAAAAACTGTGCTGAAAACCTCGGCTTATACTCCAGTATATACGGTACTTCTTTTTTTGTTACATTTTCTCCCATTGTGTATCCCATTTATATCTTTCTTGTTGATACTGATTTAGCCTGAGGAAGGGCTTCGAGCCCGCAATGTTGTTAAATAACTTGGCACTAAGCAGCTTAATATTGGACCGGACTACCTGTCTTTATACAAAAAAAGCACTTTGGACGTGTCATCACTTGCGACTTCTACAGCCAAACCGTGCTGTAAATATTACATGCATTTTGCCAGTTATTAATGCCGGTGCTACTTGTTTAATATATTTCACCTATAAAAGAAAAACAGGGTGTAAAATCGTACCCATTTCAGAGAAGTTTTAACCATACCTAACCGTACGTCTGAATACACCCTTCGCCTAAGCTTAGGAGTTTCTGATATAAAATAAATGCATCCAAGAGAAACAGAGTGGCGTTAGTCAAGGGCCCTGTTGTCTCTTTGTTATTGAGGCTCGAGCTACATTGTAACATTCAAATGTGTAATAAGATTACCAAATCGCCATTATACTGTAGTCGAACCTGTACCTGTATACTGTAGCTCCACCCTATTGTCAGTTTCTTTTTAACGGTGAGATCAGATGTGTCAGGAAAATGTCCATGCAATGCAGTGTGGGTTTGTTTGTTTTTTTCCTGCAGATTTACCTTGCATTTCGCCATCCGCTCCATGGCCGAATAGTGGTCTATTGTCTTTTCTCGATGTGTAGAGTGTGTGTGTTGTATGTGAGTGGACACCAGATAGTGAGCCCTGTCGTGTTCACTATATACAGCCGCCATACATTGCTTGTACTAATTTACTTGAGTCGTTCATACCTTGGACACTGGTAGGACGTTTATTACATTCCTAATGTTTCCTTTGTATTTCTACGCAGTGTCCCGCGGATCCCTTGGGCCTTTGCAATGACGGAGATGTGTGGAGTAGTTCTTTGCTATATCTGGCTGCTAGTATTACTTCTCCACAAACACAGGTAACGGATGGAGACAGACTTTGGTGGATGTTTCGTTTTCACTTTTCACTACTCTGCTCTGCAAAAAGGCCACATGACCAATGGATTCAACGTCACATAGCTTTGTTCTGCTGATCTGTGGAGGTCCCCTGCTAATCTAATATTAATGATGTATCCTAAGGACGGGTCATCGGTATTCTAGTCCTGGGAATTCTTTAAGCAACTCTCTGCCAATATCTTTGAATGTCTTGTACTTCATGAATATTCCTTTATCTTATTATGTCTTGGTTTCTCTCTTGTTACAGGTCTATTCTTCTACGTCGACTGTGTAGCTTGATGGGAACAGTCTTTCTTCTGAGGTGTGTCACCATGTTTGTCACATCTCTTTCTGTTCCTGGTGAACATTTGCAATGTTCAGGAAAGGTAAGACTTGCTTCTAATGTATTCAGTTGCTTGAGTTTTCTGTGGGTGCTCCAGTTTCCTTCCACATGCCAAAAATATAAATGGGCTTTCCATAGAATAGATGACCCTTGTGCACTTAGTGGCCACCACCATCACCCCTATTCTACAGAGCTCCTTGTGCTTATGTTTGTCATTGTCATTTACACTTAAAGGGATCCTATCAGTCAGACACAATTTTTTCTAGGTACCACTTTGGAATAGCCTTTAAAAAGGCTATTCTTCTCCTACCTTTTGTCGTTTTCTCCACAACGCTGTTCGCCTACAATCCTGGTTCTTGTCAGTATGTAAATGAGCTCACTCGCAGCACTGGGGGCGTCCCCAATGCTGCCAGAGAACTCTCTCCAGTGCCACCTCCATCTTCATCATCTTCAGCCTCTTCTTCCAGAGGTGGCTTGTAACTTCTAGGCCTCTGGCCTTGGGCAGAGCAGACTGCGTATGCCCACAGGCCACGAGAAAATAGCCACTTGCACAGTATTGTAAGCGGCCATTTTCTCGTGGCCTGTGGGAATGCGCTGTCTGCTCTGCCCAAGGCCTAGAAGTTACAAGCCACCGCCGGAAGAAGAGGCTGAAGATGACTGTGCTGACAGAGATGGAGGCGGCGCTGGAGAGAGTTCTCTGGCAGCATTGGGGATGCCCCCAGTGCTGTCTGAGCGCTGGGGCCCGCCCCCAGTGCTGCGAGAGAGCTCATTTACATACTGACAAGAACCAGGATTGTAGGCGATTGGCTGCGGAGAAGACGGCGAAAGGTAGGCGAAGAATAGTCTTTCTTAAGGCTATTCCGACGTGGTATTTAGAAAAAATGTCTGAATGATAGGATCCCTTTAAAGCATACCTTTCACACCTCCACCCATTCAGGTTCTTAGCATCTGTTAATAGCGCTGATAAACTTATTCAAGCACTACTGGAATTTTCTCTCGAGCCTCCACCTAAATAAAATCATATAATAATCCATTACCAATAGAGGTTCTGAACGTAGGTACCAGGTACATTGTGACTGAGACCATGTGGTTACCTTTGGGAATCCGCTGACCCTATAAACTATAATGGGGTTCCCATGGTTTTATACCGAAACTGGTGGACTGAACAGTTCTCCTTGCAGGACTTTTCTCTCCCCTGATTTTAAGTGAACTACGTGGCAGAGTCTTGTACAGAGACTTCAACCCAGATGTGCACCTCGCCTGACATGTCTCAGCTATACTCCATATTTAGAAATGATGCCGCTCCTGGCCGCCCTTCCCCAGATCTATATAGTGCCTAACCCCAACTGCTGGGGACAAGTGGAAAGCAGCTTTACTATTTAGTGCTGCCACCTGCTGGCTGTCTCCTGAATAGATATTGAAGCTGCACTTGGCCAGGCACTCTCTACTGCCTTAGGGATTCAGTTATGTGTAATGAATGTTTATCTTGGCCAAAAAGAAGTAAAAATCAGCAGCGTTCCAAGTGAATACCCATCAGCAGTGTGCGAAAGCGACACAGACTTACAAGCGTGTGAACATATGGATTGATATTTTTGAATTCTGCCATTTTTTACTACTTTGCATCATTATCGGCATTTGCACCCATGTGGTGGCTGAACTTCCCTGTCTGACTGCAGTGATTTATAATGCGGTGTGTTCATTTCCTCTATTCACAGTATTATGTGTTTACCGGCCTGGACAAAGCTGTGTGACCCCGAGTGACCTTTTCACAATGGTCCGTTCACAAAGGGCTACAGCCTGTCAAAAAAAAAACCCTGATGTGCTTTATATTTGTGCCATATTGCTTTGTTACCTGTCAGTTTGTGCCTGATCATTGATACAACTTGCGACACCATTTCTAGATATGCTGTGATGTTTTCTAATATTGTGTTTTGTCATTTCAGCTGTATGATAATATGTGGGCCAAACTTCAGCGTGCCTTTGCAATCTGGAGTGGATTTGGCATGACACTAACTGGAGTGCACACATGCGGAGACTACATGTTCAGCGGTCATACTGTGGTCCTCACCATGCTGAACTTCTTTGTCACTGAATGTACGTTCAACTTATAGTATGAAAATCTGTGTTTTACTACAATGTAGCATTTTAAACTCCTGTACCTCCGGTAAGGCCCAATTCGCATCTGCGTTCGGTATTTGTTCAGGAAGTCTACCTGGGACTCTTTTCCCCCCGAACAAAAACCTGTACACATTAAAAAGCGGTTCCTGACAGTCAGTCAGGGACGCCCTTCCTCACAGTAGCATCTATAGCGTTGTGCTGCAGATCGGGGAGGAATGCCCCCTCCCCTCCATAGACGAGTACTGGGGGGGGCGTCATCACTGGGCGGTAAGCAACGCCCCCTCTCACAGTACAGCGCAATAGACGCTGCTGTGAGGAAGGGCGTTCCTAAATGACAGAACGGTCAGAAACAACCCTTCTGACCGTGAAGAGCTATGGTACCGGCACCGATAGCTTTTCACTGGGGGCGTAGAATGGGAAAGCCGAAAGTGCGCTGAATTCAGCACACTGTCAGCTTTCTAGCGGTGTATTACACCGCATGTGCCCCAGGAGGTGAAAGGTCAAACAAAGCCCTGCTCAGTCCTAACTTTCAGCTATGTTATGAAATACAGTTGGACCAAGAGAAAGAAGGAGATGAAGCGAGAAAGTGCTGGGATCAGAGGCGTAACTTGAGGGGGTGCAGAGAGTAGAGTCGCACCGGGGCCCAGGAGCCTTAGGGCGCCCATAGGCACTGGCATCAGTATTGAGTTTGCAGCCCATAAGCCAAGGAGCCCCACAGATTCCCCGACCACACTAAGGTGGATTAAACTCCTTCGCTTCTGTAACCATCACTATCAAGACATCGCTGTAGGGATGAGGTAGGGAGCCCTGGACAAAGGATTGCATCGGGGCTCACAAGGTGGGATATATATGTTTTTGGGGTATTGTCTGTGTTTTAGTGCTTGGTGAAAATGAACATCTGTCCCTGTATGTATAAATGCAAATACTTTTTTTTTTTTTTTTGGTTTCTAGACACTCCTCGAAGTTGGAACTTCCTCCATACTCTTTCCTGGGTCCTCAACCTGTTTGGTATTTTCTTCATTTTGGCTGCTCATGAACACTACTCCATTGATGTCTTCATTGCCTTTTATATCACCACTAGACTCTTCCTCTATTACCACACATTGGCCAATACCCGTGCGTACCAACAGAGCCGACGGGCTCGAATCTGGTTTCCTATGTTCTCTTTCTTTGAATGCAATGTGAAAGGCCCTGTCCCCAATGAGTACTGCTGGCCCTTCTCCAGGCCCGTGTTTTTGAGGAACTTATTTAGTTAATTTATTTTGCCCATGCCTAAAACTACCAGGGATTAAAAAAAGATAACTACCCCCCCGGACATGACCTTTATAGTTGGAAGCTGCAGCGTTTCTATGTATTTGTTGCCTTGTCCGGTGTCCTCTGTGCACGGGTACCTGGAAGCATGACGCACCCATATTGGCTGCAAAACTTTATCTTATGAAAGGGGAATATGTTTCATGGACGGATTGCACATGAGCATCACGGCATCCATTTCTTCACAGCATTTTGAGATTTTACACCTAGATCAGTATGAGCCTTTTAGGTAAACTTGGCTTTAGCATACTTGCATGTAAATCTTACCCATAAACTCTCTATACTGGGTATTTAGAAGGAACCACTTATAAGGTATATACTATAGGCTATAGATCTGGGAAATTATACAAAAGCCATGCATGCAAGTCTTTCCAAATAAATTCTCCTATACTATATAAAAAGGACCTGTCACCTCTCCAGACGTGACTGCTGTGTCGCCCATAATGGAACAATTCTGGAGCATATTTTCCTAAAAATCTATTTTTTCTATGTTCCATACTGGAAATTATTGAAGAATTGGCGCCTGGGCATTACTAGTTGTGTCGCTCCCTGCACAGCCTAACACAGTTCAATCATTACTGACCATGCCGTACTGTGTAGGGGACGCACTCCTTTGACAAGTGAAATGGTAACGCCCAGTTGTCAATTCATTCAGAAATTTCTAGGAGGAACAACAGAGGAATGACATATAGTATGGATTGTGCCACTAATGACAGCTCATCCCTATTGACAGGATCAAGGCTCATTGTCTGTCAGTCTGGTTCTGACCTCCGAGACCCCCAACAGTTACAGCATCCCCGGTCTTGTGAGGGTAAGTTCACATGGAGATTTTTGGTAAGGATTTTGAGGCCGTATCCGCCTCAACATCCTGACCAAAAAGATGGCTCATTCTTCACGCCAAGTCGCCTTGAAATTCAACCTGAAGACACTCCCTCCTCCGGACTAGGCCCATTCATTGGGCCTAATCCGGAACGGAGCGCGCGACTGGATGCCGATGCAGTGCACCGGCTTTCAGTCGCAGCTACCTGGCTTTTGGTCCAGAACCTGAGGCTGTGTGAACTTACCCTAACTCTGTTTTAATAGAGCAAAGAGCACATATGGCTTTCAAACATTGCAGCAAAGAACTACACAAGCCCCATTCTAGAGGTCGGTGGAAGTCCCAAATATTGGACACCCACCCATCTAATACGTTATGCCTATCCTGTCAATAGAGAATCGGTTGTAGTGGGGGCAAAAATATTTTCTGAAATGGAGATGACAGAAACGTGATAAAACGAGTGCACAATACAAGAAGAGCTACAAATCTGTGAAATAAGTAAGAATGTAAGAGATGTCATTATGATTTCGCATTTCCTATTTCTGTTTGTTTTTTTTAATGAAAGGTCCAGTTCATTGGAAAGGGGCGCATTGTGCTCGGGGTAATTGTTTAATTCTGCACCTAAAAACCACTTGGGTTAAAATAAGATTTTAATGTTGACGACGACTATTAGCAGATGGCGGGTAGAACCGTAATACTAAGGTCACACTGCGTTCCGGCCTCCATTGTTTGGGTCCGCAAAGGCCTTGTTCGGTCAAACTATAATGGGGTCGGCTGTGTTTCCACCGTTGCAGAGAAGAATCCTTCTTACAGGACTTTTCTCTCCGACTATTTTAAACAGATTTTGCTGCGGAGACTCTAAAGCAGGTGTGAATACAGCCTTAGTAGGCTAAGCTTTTATTTTAATGTTTTTATGAACATGGCTGCTATGTTCTCTCCATATATACCTACGTTCTGTTCTGTCTTCGCTCTATTCTCTGGAGCTCCCTCTCTATGGCTCCTGTGCCTACAGCGGGTGTAGGAAGAACAATGTTTGCCAGCATCCACCATAGTGTATAATGTTATTAGTGCCTTTACATAATCACTCCACATATTGGCAAACCATTCCTGTGTGGTTTAGTACGAAGTGCTAATAGTCAGAGGTGACATGCTGGGGAACGTCCTTCTTCCTAGAAATATTGCAGTTAGGAGGGGAATCGGGCCATTCGGACATTGTATCTGGCTAGCAATTTTCACCTGCCTTTGCTGTCCATTAGATTCAGTATTTTTCATCAATATATTGGTTATTATATACATAAATATTTGTAAGCTAAGGCTCAATTCACACGGGGCAAGGGGGGCGTACCTTGGTCCTGATTTTGACGCGGGACAGTAGGACCAAAATACGTCTGCCGCGACTTGCAACATTCATGGCACTCCGGTCCGGAGTAGTCCCAAATGAATGGGTCTAGTCCGGAGGGTGCTGCCACAAGGCAGACACCGGGGCTGAATCAGCCGTGGAATCTGCCTGAAGAAAGGGCAGCTCACTTCTTTTTCCCGTGAGTGGGAACATGCGGATTTTGATGTGGATTCAGCGCCAAAATCCACCTTCTCTTGCCCTGTGTGAATGGGTCCTAAAACTAGGAGTGTACCATACACAAAGAAAGTAGAATGGAAAGATTTGGACCAACTCCTATCACTTGTCCTCTTTACAGTAGGAATTGTGATAGATGTATCTTTAGTTTGCATATATATATATATATATATATATATATATATATATATATATATATATATATGCCCCACTGCATGGGCACTTCTGTAGTGAAGCCAGGGAAGATGTTGGGGACATAAATTACCCAGTGGACACCTACTGACCCTTCACTGCACAACAGTTATCAGTAGGCGAGTTATCAGTAGGCGAGTTTTCCTTTATTCACAGCAGAGATGGGCTTCATATAGCAAGGTTTGGGGTACTGAACCATACGGGCCTTATGATGGTATATACTACGTTCACATTAGCACTTGGGTCTTGATTGTTCAGGTCCACTTACCCGCAGACACCCAAGACTAATGGAGCCTGCTGGGCGTCCACTGGCAGAGAAGAGTCCTTCAGAGACTCCCAACGCAGATGTGACTCCAGCCTTAGTGAGCGTCCCCAGTCTAGGTCATCTCAGCTAAAAAACATCCCTCTGCGTGTGCCTATGACCAATAGTCAGTATTTTTGACTATTGCTGTTCATTAGGCTTCTCCTTTAATGCCATAAAATGGGGTCATAAAGCTGAACTAAATACCGATATGGTAAATGACATTAATGTAGTCGTAGTTGAACAAAACCTGAATTCTGCCGCGTCTTGTCATAAAAGGTTTCCGTTTAGTTTTTCAATTAAAATTGTCACTAAACTTAAGAAACCGGTTTTGACGTCATAATGACATTTCAGGAGATTTGGTCACCGGGGGTCCCGCTGCTGAGACTCCTCCTGATCACTAAGTGAAGGGACAAAAGCAAAATTTGAGGACTGTACCGGAGCGGCCCTGGTCATCTTTCCCCATAGTAGTGTGCCGGCTCTATAGGGGATGTCTGTTCTGTGGGGTCCGCTTTTCTGTCCCACCAGTTAGGGACCCACGGGGTCTCTGGACCTCACCAATAAGTGTTTTAGGATAACAAAAGGTTTTTGAAAGTTTAGTGACATTTTTAGTCATTTTAAGTTACTGCCAATTTGTAAAATTTGACATCATGTACCAAATACAGGTGAATAGACCTAAACGGAGAAATCCATCAATTCTATGAACTTTAACCTGATGAATGTAGCGAGATGAGACGTGAAAATCCTGAACATGTACCAAAAATAGACCAAAAGCAGAAAGGTAAAGCAGTGTGTCATTAATGCAATGTATATCTAGGGGAATGGGGTCACTCCAGTCTTAGGTTTTGCTGAGACCACAGAGCCCTGTTTCCTCATTTCCTTAGAGAGGGGGAGCTCAGGATTCAGAATTTTATGCTTTATGTATGTTATTTATGTCATGAATTTTGGGGAGAGCAGGTAAATTGCTTACTAAGGGTGCATGCACACTATGTAACGCCGGGCGTGTATGAGAGCCGTACACGCCGGCATTACGGCAGACTGCCGAACACTTCCCATTCACTTCAATGGGAGCGCTCGTAAACGCCGCTGTTACGAGCGCTCCCATTGAAGTGAATGGGAAGTGTTCGGCAGTCTGCCGTAATGCCGGCGTGTACGGCTCTCATACACGCCCGGCGTTACATAGTGTGCATGCACCCTAATGGATGAGGCCCTTGTTTTGGTGCCCAGATTTATGTGCGGTATCGCGTTGCCTGCATGTTCCTACCAGATCAGGCCTCTTGATTTGCTTGTTAGTAAAGAATGATGGAAACGGTTTACACTTTACCTTTATTTTCCTGACAGTATTTGCTTTAGGTTCTTCTTCATTTCACACCATGTTACTACTGACTATAACGCAGGACTGTATTCCGTTACCGAAAAATTGAACATGGGATGTGTGTATTGTTTACATTTCTGTGGAAAGTATTAAACCGAAAACTGACTTCCTTCATTTCTCCTGTCGTTTTATTCTATTTGATATGTAGCGCTCAATTGTTTAAAGGGGGCGCTGTGTCCCGATCCCACCGCTGGGATCCCCATTGGTCACGAGAATGGGGCGTCTGTATACCACATGTGAATAGCGCGACAGTCGCTGGCACTTAAAGGAGCTCTATCAGCAAAATGAGCCCCACATATGCCTTCCAGTGACGTCCTCCCGGGCTTGCTCTTCCCCGCCTCCATCTTCTTATCTTCCTGCGGGCACTCCGAACTTCCATTAACAAAAATGGCGTCGGAGCGTGCGCAGTAGCGCGGGATTTGAACACAGCCCGCAGGTAGATAAGAAGATGGAGGCGGGGAAGAGCAAGCTCGGGAGGACGTTGCTGGAAGAAGACACCAGCGGAAGGCGGGACCGAAGGTGTGCAAGAACCGCCCAGCGTGCACGGTAAGTATAATTTTCATATTGGTTTTTAGGGTATTAGTTTAAAACGGGGGGGGGGGGTTGTTAAAATAAGGTTAACGGTGTCTAAATAGTCTTTTTAAAGGCTATTCCGGCATATGTGAGGCTCATACGGCATCAGTTTGTTGATAGAGCCCCTTTAATCCCGCAGATGCCTTGTCAGTCACACAGATTTTGCCAATTTTGGTGGATGGCATGATGTATCACAGATTATAGTAAAATTATGAATTTTTCTTTATTATCTAGTATTCTCAGTAATACCAGATCACACAGCACAACTTCTGTGTATTCAGATGGGAAGTTTCAGATTTTCAAGCTTGGAATAAACTTGATAACTGTACAAAGGCACAGATTCCGACATCAGACGGGAGCGGTTCACAGTCTGTCAGGCTCAAGGAATGTCCAGAGGAATCTCCGCTAATTGGGGAAAATGAAAGATCCTGGACTATCCTTCACTTCAGCCCATCATTCCCCATGTACAACAGCAGAATGCTGCGCTCCTTACAGCAGATCTTACTACTGCAGCTGGCCTTGTCCAAGTTTCACGAAGCAATAACCTTGGTGACCTCTAAGGCTGTACCCTTAGGAGTCGGCGTTTACTGGTTCTTAGCCGGGTTTCTCTAGTGTGATCCTGTTATGGTATAAGTTACTGTTCAGTGTTTCCAAATTCTAAAAATGGAACAAGAATCCAGTTTGCCTATTCACCCTTATCTGGCACTGAAATGTGCGTTACCCACGGAGTTCAGCTGTGGGGAGACTGAAAAGAGAAAACATGCAGGCTTAGGCTGCGTTCCCACGGAGTAACGTGCCGCTCATTCTGACACATCAACACGTGTCAGAGTGAGCGCTGTAAAACAGAATCCCATTGACTTCAATGGGTGCCGTCTTACACGCGCTACATGTTGAAATCAATGGGATTCTGTTTTACAGCGTGTTTACGTGTCAGAATGAGCGGCGCGTTACTCTGTGGGAATGCAGCCTTACCGCTGAGCAATCACTGCTGTAGGTGTCTGCGGTGTCAGCAAAGTTTTTGCGATATGTGTCTTCAGCCTTTGGATTTTTTTGCACGCTGCAGTATATGTTGCATACAAGACTTGTATGTGCGTGCTACCAAAACAACCCCATTCAGTGACATTGAATTGATTTTTATTTAAAGCGTTTGAGGCCGGGGCCACACGGGACGTAAATGGAAAAAATCGTGGTGTTTTACAGTCAGGGCAAAGCGATGGGATTCTAGCGAATCCCATGCCCATTTTGCCGTAAAAACCGCAGTGTGGACATGCCATGATTTCCAAAACCGGTGCGGTTTCCCCATAGATATAATTGAAACAGTCTGCAGAGGAAGCCTCTATGAGCCTCTGTCTAAAGCGCTGCGGGAAGAACCACAATGTGTTGCTGTTGCGGTTTTTCCGGCAGCGCTTTACTGCTACGGGACATCCCGTGGGGCCTTAGGGTGGAAACCACACGGACCCCATTATAGTTTATGGGGTCCATGGGTTTCATAAAGTAACTATTTTATGCGAATTTGGTTTCTGGTCGGGGGGTCCCCAAGCGTACCCCCTAACAGAAACCCAAACGCAGATGTGAACCTAGCCTTACACAACTTTAAATTATGGAAAAATGAAAAAAATAGCTATGGCTTTCAGAAAATTGCAACAAAAATGTTTCAGTTCTTGCAAAGTGGATGGGATTCTAGCAAATTTTTAGCAGTTTTGGAAATTGCAACATGTCAATTTTACTTATAGAATTGCTGGCGGTTTCCCTATACGTATAATGGAAGAAAAAATTTTGCAGAGGAAACCTGCATTGCTGCTGTGCTTGTTCCCACAGTGCTTTTTTGCTGCTGCCTGCAACCTGGAGCCTTAGGCTCCGTTCCCACGGAGTAACACGCCGCTCATTCTGACACGAAAACACGTGTCAGAGCGCGGCGCTTCAAAACAGATCCCATTGACTTCAATGGGTGCCGGCTTACGCGCGTATGACATTGAAAGCAATAGGTAAAAAAGCCTCCCATTGAGTTCAATGTGTAGCGCGCGTAAGCCGGCACCCATTGAAGTCAAAGGGATCTGTTTTGAGACGCCTCACTCTGACTCGTGTTTACATGTCAGAATGAGCGGCGCGTTACTCTGTGGGAACGGAGCCTTAGGGTAAGATCACACAGGAGTTTTTTTGTGATGGGATTTTGACGCAGAGGCTGCCTCAGAATCCGGTCCAAAAAACGGCTAGCTGTGACTGGATGCCCTTTCTTGACGCAGATTCCGCGGTGCAAGACTCCCTCCTGACTAGGCCCGTTCATTTGGGCTTAATCTGGAGCGGTATGCCATGACTGGATGCCGGAAAACTCTGTGCGTCAGTGCACCAGTATCCAGAAGCGACTAGCCGGGGGAGAGAATTTTTGGAGCGGATTTTGCGCATCCACATCACAGCTTCTAGCCCAGTCTTTGTGATTGAGAGGGAATGGCTTAATTTTTTTTGTAGTACATTGTGCTATTAAAGAGAACTTTTTACTCGCCTTTATTTTTATCTGAAAAAAAAAAAAAAATTATATATATATATTTTAAATTTTGAAATAAAAAAAATGATATAAAAATAAATCCCTTTGTATCACTGAAAAAGACAAGGATAAAGTTGTAGCCTGTGACAGTGTGTTCTGTAGCCAGGACTAGACTCAACCATAGGCTTCAGTGATCGGGATCAGAAAAGATCGGATTCCGATTGGCGATCGAGTAAATTTCATGATCGGATGGAAGATGATCGGAAATCGGATTTTAAAATTGATCCTGAAATCTCAAGATCGGCTCAACCCTACTCCATAAACAAAGTAACTAGGGTTGAGCTGATCTTGAGATTTCAGGATCGATTTTAAAATTCGATTTCCGATCATTTTCCATCCGATCCTGATCGTGAAATTTGCTCGATTGCCGATCGGAATCCAATCCTGATGGCTGAACCCTATCAACCACACCATGGCTATGGCTCAGGCAGAGGACTAGGAGGTGGAGCAGTGAGTACAGAGCTCACATACTAGTCAGCCAAGTGACCAATGAATGGCTGACAGGTGGGGAAGGGCAGGCAGACAGTTCTAGCACCGCTGCAGCTAGTGTTACATTATCCTCTATGTATAAGGGTATATTCACACAAGCAGGTTTTGTTCACGTTTATTCGTGCGGTTTTTGAGGATTTTAATGAATGAGACACAGACGCCTTCTCATTATCCACACCTGACTTCTGGTTTCTAAAACTGTGTGTGTGTGAATAGACTTTTAAACACTAACCAGCGCAATGTAACCCGGGCAACCTACAGGGGTGTGGACTCAGGAATATTCTAGAGCGCCACCTGCTGCCCAACTGACATAAGGTCACATAGAACACGTCAGAACCCGCCCAGCTATTCTCCCGGCTTCATTCCCGCCCTTACAAGGCCCCTTGTCCGGGTAGGCTGCCCTTTATATGCCTGCTGGAAATAATAGGCCGTATGTAGTTTAGCAAATACTTCTGGTGATGAAGACATTCTGACACTCGTGTCCTAAATAGACAAAAAGCGAAGCGTTAACAAGGACGCGGCGTCTCTGCTCGGTATGCCGTTGAGCGGTGCAGGCAGCGCAGTGGGCAGCAATGGGCGGGCTGGGGCGTGGAGGAGTGGGCGGGGCTGGCTAGTGACAGGCTCTGTGTCTCCTTCACTTCGCCCTCCAGCCGCACGCTCCGGACAGGACAGGCCGCTCCACACTCAGCGCAGGTAATAGCCGGGCCGGCATTTTGCTGTAGCCTCTGAGCCGGCTCTATGTGGGTCACTGACAATCCCTGACCTCAGAGGAGAGGGCAGCGGCATCTAGTGCAGGGATTACAGGAGCGGAGGCCTGCAGGCAATGCTGGGAACTCCTCACATAGGAAGGGGATGTCATTGGACGGCCATGGCCTTCCTACGTCTGCAGAGGCGGTATGTGTGGTGTGAATAGTGACTGATACACTGCAGTAAGGGTTGCGTTTGCTCCCTTTGTAATCCAGGTGTTCCCACATTGCACTGCAGCCTCAGCCCTTCTACTTGATGTCACATTGGGACTCTATTCCTATTATCCCTGCTGGGATCAGTAGTTCTCCAGCGGATAGGCAGGCATGTAGTGTGGATTTCTGTGTTGGTCAGGGTCGCAGCTATATACTTGTGCACCGCTGCAGGGTATCCTTGGAATTCTTCTTAGGAAATGAGTTGATTTCCTGTACGGATGTGTGCACGCTGCAAAGATGGCAGCCCCCT
Organism: Leptodactylus fuscus; assembly: GCF_031893055.1. Classification (NCBI taxonomy): domain Eukaryota; kingdom Metazoa; phylum Chordata; class Amphibia; order Anura; family Leptodactylidae; genus Leptodactylus; species Leptodactylus fuscus. The sequence continues at coordinate 35,928,756 of NC_134274.1, forward strand.
CTCTGCGCCTGCATACCCTTGTAGCCGATGCTATATATAGGACATGTCCGTGTGTGACCTTAGCAGCGTGTCAGGTCTTATATGACCTTATAGTGCCGGGACGTGGCGGAGGGTTATCACATAATATCATGTATCGTAATCAATCACATAATATCACGTGTCCCACTGACATTACCATAATCAATAATAGATTAATAAGACTGGATGGAGACATTGGGGTTAGTGTGAACCCGGTGACCTTGTGAGTGGTGGATTCCCCCCCCCCCCCTCCCTTTTCCATGTACAGCCCCTGCGTCTTGCTCTGGACATGACGTGACAGATGTGACCCCGCTGCTTTGGAGTTGAGAGCACTTTTGTTTTCTCCTTTGGGCTCTGTTACCGGGTGTTGCATCAGTGGCGGGGGCTGGGGGTGGTCAGGCCTCATTCTGACATCTCTCATTAAATTCATGCTGTGCCTGGATGGGCAGCAAATATTCCCCAGCAAGGCCCAGGCCAAGTCAGGGTAAAGGCTGCGCTAGCCTCAGAATATTAAGTGACACGGATCTGTCACCGCACGGCTGCACGCTTTCTTGGGAATGCAGTTTTCACACCCTTTATTAGAAGTTCTTCATTTTTAGCAGTCTCCTCCTCAGACGGGGTGTGTTACATGAGTGATGAGGAAAATATGCAGGAAATAACCAAATATTGTCACCAGAGCAGCAGTGAGTGTGTGCCGTGTAATGGCCGAGCCTATTACACAGCCAATGTTATAGAACGGCGAATGTTAGTGCGGCAAAGATTGTTTCTAGTCCAGGTAACTCGTGATGTCCATAATAATGAGTCTGTGGGAAGTGTTCCCCCCTCCCCCCCCAATATAAAGTCACAATGGCAGTTGAGCCCCAGGTTACCCGACCCCAGCAGTCAGTGCACAGTTACATTGATCAGTATACGTTTCTTTTCTTGTTTCTTTGTATTTGAGTTGGTTTTATGCACATTTTTGCATAATGTGGGTGCAAGGCCTGGCCTGACTATAGAGCTAATGACCTCAACTAACCAAATCAAGGACTCTAGCAATGCTCCCATGTTCTGCTTGTGTGAAACCGGCTTCAGGATACATCCAAAAGAGAGTTCAGTGGGGGAAAAAAAACCTACGATGCACCAGTAGGTGCAGGATTACTCTGGATTCTGATCCACATCACAGGTCAGTCTACAGCAGGGGTCAGCAACCTTTGGCCGTACGTTCCCTACCCCTGGTCTACAGCTTTCTGCAGACTTCATGGTACTGGTGATTTTGTGTGATGAAAGGTTAGCTATAAAGATGAGTGAACAGTGAAATATTCTATATTCGTTTCAAATAGCCGCACAATATTCGAACAAATATCGAACCCCATTATAGTCTATGGGGAAAAAAAAAGCTTTGTTTCAGGGGATCCCACTCTTTGACTCAGGAAGGTCACCAAGTCCACTATGACACCCCAGGAAATGAGGACAACACCTCTGGAATGCAACTGGGACAGCAGGGGAAGCATGCCTGGGGGCATCTAACACACCGAAGTCACTGTATTACGCCACTAATAATGCGGGAGCTGACTTTTTCCCATAGGAATGCATTGACCAGCATTGATTGGCCGAATGCCATACAGAGTACAGTATTCGGCCAATCAACGCTGGTTCTGCTGGAGGAGGCAGAGTCTAAGATTGGTCCACAGCAGTCTCCATTGTGGTCCGATCTCAGGTATAGCAGAGTTGACACAGCACTGCTACACCTGAGATGCAGCAGAGCTGGCCGTGCGCTGAAGTCTGCTACACCTGAGATGTAGTAGTACTGTGCGCTCAACGCTGCTACATCTGAGATCGGACCATAATGGAGACTGCTGTGGACCGATCTTAGACTCCGCCTCCTCCGGCAGAACCAGTGTTGATTGGCCGAATGCTGTACTCTGTATGGCATTCGGCCAATCAACGCTGGTCAATGCATTCCTATAGGAAAAGGTCAGCTCGTGCATATTGCAAGTTGACAGGGATCCTGACGAAATAGAGCCCCAAAATGCTGTGTAACATTCCCACCTAAATAAAGGTAATCCCCAGCTATCCCTGCCTGTACATCTATCCCGTTCTCACTCATAGTTCAGTCTCATATGACCCGGATATTAAATCCACCATTTGTATAAAGTGGAGGTCACCTGATTTAGCTAGCCAAGTACTTTTTCCAATTTTTTTTTCGATGTCTCCGTTGTCGTAGTTCCTGTCCCACCTCCCCTGCACAGTTATTGGTGCAAGAAAAGCACCAGGGAAGGTGGGAGGGGATATGAATTTTTAGTGCATTTGCCACGTGGTGTTTGATTGGAATCGAATATCTCGAGCAGCCTGATATCCGATCCCTCAAAACAAATATTAAGGCCATACCCGTGCCCCTGTAAAGCTGTTCCATGGATAACGTAGTGTTCAGGGTGACTAAATCGTGGATATTTTTTTTAATTTTGTGTGGTTTTGACTTTTTTTCTTTTCAAAATCTGGTAAAAAAAATGAACTGACTGTGAATAAACAGCTCAGGCTGCTGAATTGTCACATTATCTCTTGTATTTCATGGTGTATATTCCGCCCAGTGTCATCACTATGGAAAGCTCTTCTGTGAGATTAGTATCTTCTGGCTGATGGATTTTTTTTTTTCTTTAAGGTAAAAATGGCTGTCCCACCATCTTATGCTGACCTTGGCAAATCTTCTAGAGACATCTTTAGCAAGGGATATGGTAAGACTGCAATGCCTGATTCCAATAGCTTAGAACCATGACTGGTGTATTATAGCTAAGGTGACGGCGCTGTCTATGGTGTATACCTGGCACCTGCTATAGCAGAAACATTAAAGGGCTTGTCTGGAGAGGGTTCACTTACTTGTTGCAGCGGGTGGACTGAGAGTTTCCGTCCGTATCATGAGCCCTGGGTCACGTATCTGAGGCAGCCTGCAGGTACTTATATCAGATTGGGGTAGGCGGTGGTGCTGTGACCCTGCAGGCTGCTTCGGATTATAGGACTCGGGTTGTGACGTGGCCGCAAACTCTTAGTCCATCAGTTGAAACAACCCAGGACAGGTAAGTAAGCTAACAGTCCCTAGATCACCTCTTTAGGGACCGGGTGTCACCTTCATGGTGAATTTACTTTATTTCGTGGACATCTTTGTTAATCCTTTGTCTTCATATTCTGCCTTTATTCAGGTTTTGGACTGGTGAAACTCGATGTGAAGACCAAGTCTGCAAGCGGAGTGGTAAGTGTACTGGTATTATAGAAGCAAAGTATATTTTCATATTATTTGAGCAATTTAGGGAATGCTTGTATGTTTTTTGTTTTTTTTTCTCTAAAGAACCCGCTTATTATTCAGAGTTGAATGGGCGGATAAGGACCTACATAAGATGGGGGATAGGTGGTAGACTGCCGGGTATCAAAACCCCAGAGATCAGGAGGATTGGAGGCCCAATGGTTCCCTCTGAATACTTTGAGGGCTGAGCGTTGGGGGGGGAATGATTTACTGTTCGCACATTTACATCTATGGCGTGGTTAGAGATCGCTGTTTTAGCAGCACCATAGACTTGAATGGGACACTAGTCACACGTGCACCAGCTGTAATAATAATATTTAAAAAAAAAATATATATATATATATATATATATATATCATATTTCTTTATATAATGGATAGATGAGAATATATATATATATATAATTATAATTTATTTATTATTGTTACTATATTTTATATTTTTTGCTTGCTCTGGCTGACTTGTTTCTTTTAATTTTTTTTTTACCTATTTTGCAGGAATTTACAACATCTGGCTCATCAAACACAGACTCTGGGAAAGTGAACGGCAGCTTAGAGACCAAATACAAGTGGGGAGAGTATGGACTGACTTTCACAGAGAAATGGAACACAGATAACACTTTGGGGACAGAAATTACCATTGAAGACCAGGTAAGAGTCCTGCTTGTCATTTTAGTTTTGTCCTATCCTTCCATATCACGGGTTATGCAGAATGTGACAGTACCTGCGGATTATTGGTAAAAACCTCATCCCTCGGTGGCCCCGGGTGTATATTTGCTGCAGATATTTGAGGCCTTTCTCCCCTCTGAACCATTTCTGTAAATGTAAGAGATCGCAGCATCGCTTCCCTCCTTACTTTTTAGTGAATAGAGAGGCTTCTAAACATATTCAGGTCACTTAAAGCCAGGGAATAGGAAATAAAGATAGTGATTTATATTATTAAATATTAGTTAGAATAGAACTGAAGGGATCCTATCATTCAATCACAATTTTTCTCATTAACACATAGGAATAGCATTAAGTAAGGTTATTCTTGTCTTTGCGTCGCCATTCGCTTGAAAATCCGGTTTTTGTTGGTATGTAAATGAGCTCTCTCGCAGCACTGGGGGTGGTCCCCAGCACTCAAACAGCACTGGGGGCATCCCCGATGCTGCAAGAGAACTCTCCATCTTCTTCTGGAATGAGGTCTTCACTGTGTCTTCTTCTGGCGGTGGCTTCTAACTTCTAGGCCTCGAGCAGAGCCAACTGCGCATGCTCGCTAGCCACGACAAAAATGGCCGCTTACACAGATCCCTTTAAGTATATTAGTGACTTATATTAGTAAACTGTAATGAGTTCTAAAAAATCTTATTTTGCTATTCATCTGTTTCACGTGTAAGTTTCTATTGTTTATGCCACAATCTGCATATATGTTACTTAATAATTTTTTTTTTTTTCCACAGCTCGCTAAAGGCCTGAAGCTGACATTTGACACAACATTTTCACCAAACACAGGGTACGTAGTCGTCTATTATACAGATTATAATTTGTAAAGTTTCATTGCTTTAGATAAAGTATATGTATTTTATAGGAAACCCAAATATGTCCAGGGCTATCTTGTATATTGCTAGTTTCTTAGCAGAAAGCTGATTTTCATACAGAGATGATAGTAAGCGGCTGAGCAGGAATAAGCTGCAATAATAGGTGCTGAGTCGGAGCGGAGATTTCCTTTTTATGGTCCTGTATCCTGATACACGTGATCCCAGATGGAGGCCTCTGCAAGGAAGGCGCCTGGGTAGGGGTCCTCAGGTCCTCGCTCTCTGCACAGTGGGGTCATGTAAAATGTCATTTCCAGGGCAGTTTTGAATGGTGTTATTTTGTACTAATCTTATATTTAGGATTCACTCCTTGTGACTTTCTGAACTATTCCTCTTTAAGGGCTAGTTTACACGGGGCCAAAAGGGCGGATTTTGACAGCGGAATCCACGTCATAATCAGCCCCTTTACAATGGTGGTCTATGGAGAACACTAGCGTTCTTTTTTCCGCTATGGCGTTGACCCATTGATTTGAGCTGACTCCGGGGTGGGGGAAATCGCAACATTGTGGCAGGCGGGTTTTGACCATATTTTGACTTGGCTCCCCGAGTCAAAGTATGGTCAAAATCCGCCCCACCGCCCCCTGTGTGAACGAGCCCTAATAGAGATGAGCGAGTAGTATTCAATGCGCTTAACCCCTTGGTGTTCGTCAGCTTACACAAATACTTACAGCGGGGAGGTATTCGATCGAATACTACTCGCTCATCTCCTACAAATCTCACACCTATATTCCTATAAATGGCCTTATTACTGACGTGCTGTTTTTATGGAAGTTGTTTTTTACAGAATTTTTTTTTTTCATGCATTTTTTTCAATTATTCAGTAAGAAGAGCGGCAAGGTTAAAGCTGCCTACAAGCGGGAGTACGTCAACCTTGGCTGTGATGTGGACTTCGATTTTGCCGGTCCTGCCATCCATGGCTCTGCTGTTGTGGGTTATGAGGGCTGGCTCGCCGGTTATCAGATGACCTTCGATAGTGCCAAATCCAAGTTGACCAAGAATAACTTTGCAGTCGGTTACAAGACGGGAGACTTCCAGCTCCACACCAACGTGTGAGTATATGTCATGGTTGTTAAGTAATGTTTTGTTGATATACGGCCGTCTCTTTATTTCTTATGGGACTGTCTAGTCAGGTGCTTATCAAGCGGAGGGAAGCTTCACTGATGAGGCGCCGCCTAGTGGTTGCTGTGGCACTATGGATGACCTTAGGCCTTTCTCTAATTGTAAATTATTTGACTCATTCTACTATGAAGGATTTTCCCATAAATCCTTAATCTATAGGATGGGGCACAAATCTGTCTTTTCCACCCACCCATACTAGCACCTCCCAGCCTTGTAATTCCTATAGGACTTCCACTGTCTCCAGCAGTACCATATAGACAAATGGAGCAGTCTCATATCTGCACGGCCAACTCTCCATTTTTACACTGGTAATTTGTTACTAAAGAAAACTGATGTAGAATAATAATAAATGCATGCAAGTGGATGACCTACTGACTTCTGGCTTGTACTTTCTCTCCTCAGCAATGATGGATCTGAATTTGCTGGCTCCATCTATCAGAAAGTTAGTGATAAATTGGAGACGGCAGTAAACCTTGCCTGGACATCTGGCAACAACAGTACCCGCTTTGGCATTGCTGCTAAATACCAGTTGGACTCCAATGCTTCCATCTCTGTGAGTACTGAATCATGGCTGTATTTTATGGACGACCAATGCTGTTGTAGCTACTCGCACGTGTTCGCCGTATGTGAATGCCAATAACGCTGACTCCACTGGCCCTCTGCCCAGAATATTTAGTGACTGGATGTCATAATATATTCAAGTGTGTGACATAATAGCGATGGTGAGAAGACACGCTCTTGTTTTTCTGCACTACATATGAAAGAAGTTCAGATCTGAGCCTTGTTCATGCTGCTATTTTGTAGAATGTAAAATTATATATATATATATATATATATATATATATATATATATGTGTGTGTGTGTATAAAACTGTATTTTGACCATTCTGCATCTAATATCTAAAATGTGTTTATTTAGGCAAAGGTGAACAATGCAAGCCTTGTTGGAGTAGGTTACACCCAGAAACTGAGGCCAGGTGAGTGCCAGAATGGGAATTTATATTTGCCGCTAATGCAGCTTTGAGTTTGTCTCTTGTTCGCAATACCTGGCCAAGAGTCGTCTCGTATTATAGTTCTGTTCCATTGAAGTGAATGGGCTTGTAATACCTTCCTCTTAAAGGGATCCTATCATTAAAATCGCATTTTTATTTGTCACTAACACATAGGAATAGCCTAAGAAAGTCTATTCTTCTCCTACCTTTTAGATGTCTTCTCCGCGCTGCCGTTCCGTAGAAATCCCAGTTTTCGCCAGTATGCAAATGAGTTCTCTCGTAGCACTGGAGACATCCCCAATGCTGCGAGAGAACTCTCCAGCGCCGTCTCCGTCTTCTTCAGGAACTGGGTCTTGACATGTCCTCTTCTGGGGGTTGGCTTCAAACTTCTAGGGCAAAGCTGACTGTGCATGCACAGGGGCCACAAGAAAATGGCCGCTTACACAGTATTGTCTTTGTGATTCTGACTGATGTCAGGGACCGCTGAGGTCTTTGGGCCTCAGAGGTCACATGGGTCACGCAGCCACATGACACTTTCTCCCTAAAAAGGAGTAAAATCGAGCGCCCAGAACAGGTTTGCATGTAGTGTAGGTTTCGCTGGTATGCAAATGAGTTCTCTCACAGCACTGGGGGCAGGCCCCGGCACTCAAACAGTACTGGGGGTGTCCCTAATGCTGCGAGAGAACTCTCCAGCGACACCTCCATCTTCTTCAGGAACGGGTCTTCTTCCAGCAGTGGCTTTAAACTTCTAGGCCTTAGCATGCCATGCTAAGAACACCTAATTTTTACATTCAGTTCTCAATTCGGTCATTGCATGTGTGTAATGGACACTTTATATCTTTTAACTGTTGGATTACATTTGTCTATTTGCTCATTTCCTCAGGTGTGAAACTGACTCTATCTGCATTGGTAGATGGCAAGAGCATAAACCAAGGTGGCCACAAACTCGGCTTGGGTCTGGAACTGGAGGCTTAAGCTTTTCTCCCTTTTGTTTGCAACCACCAAGGGATATCCAGGAAACTCTGCCTTACCTATACCTATATATTTGTTTTGAAATTCATAACCAGCAAAGCTTCTATTTTGCCTCCCTCTGTTCTCCCCCTACCCAGATCATAGGACAGGAGCTACGTCGAGGTAGAATTTCCATGCTCTCTGGATGAGCCTAGATACATTTGCAGGTAGCTTCCCTTTCGGGATACTACAGAAGCACTCCCTTACACGTTATTTATAAGTATATTTAACTATTAGGCAGTGCTTCCCTCCATGGTTCACTCTGACCACTGAAGGGAGGAAATACAAAATGTACATGTGTCTGCATGTTTGTTTTTATGTTCCTTTTTAACATTTGATAACGCTAAGTCCGACACAAGCCTCGGAGCCGTAGATCTGATCATCCAGAGGGACAGCGGTTTTCAGTAAATCACCTTTATTTTGTGAGGGTTTTTGATATCCCAAACAGAAAAAATATAAATAAAATCATGACTTACATGTGAAACTTGTGCCGGTGTCTTACTTTAACATTACAACTAGAGATGAGCGAATAGTAAAATATTAGATTCGATATTCATTTCAAATAGCCCCTCAATATTCGACTACTTGAACAAATATTGAACCCCATCAAAGTCTATGGGGAAAAATGCTTTGTTTCATGGGAACCAGCGTTGACTGGCCGAATGCTGTATATCAGGCATGTCAATTTTTTTGACCTAAGCCAGTCCAGGACAAATTGTACTGGACTGGCTTAGTGTCAGTCTCGACAGGGAAAGTGAGCAGTGGATTGGGGCGGCCCTGCTGGACGCAGCGCTGCTCCAGCGGCCGCCCGTCACCCTTTGCAGAGAGCAGGTCTCCCTGCCTGCGCCGCTCCTCTCCGCCCCCTCCTCCCCACACGCTGGGTGATGTGGCCACGTAATCAGGTCCGTACCCGACGTGTGCCTGCGTCCTACGCGGTCTCACAAGACCACTGCGCATGCTGAAAAGCAGAATCAGGTAAGCTTCTGCAGAAGAAATAGTGTTTTTTTTTTAAAGTATCCAAGGGTAGGGGATAAATACTAGATTTATGATGATTTGGGGGGGGGGGGGGGGGGCTTTTTGATGTCTGTCTGACCCTTCCTTGGGCTTGAGGACTTTTTTTTTTTTTTTTTCCCACCCACCTTGTAATTCTTTCACTTGGGGGTTAATTGGAGCATTACAGTCTGTAGTGCTCCTATTAACCCCCAAGTGCAAGAATTGCAAGTGGGTGGGAAAAAACAGTCCTCCAGCCAGACATCCAGAAGCCCCCCTACCCCAGCACCCCCCCGCCCCCCCCCCCAGCACTCCACCCCACCCTTTCCCAGCACAATAATGGTGTCTGCCAGCTTTAACTGAGGTGCCATTTTACCGGCAATCGCAGGCACCCGGAGCAAGATTCGGGGCCTGTGTGCATTTTTATGGCAGCCGGGAGCCTTGTGAGGCTCCAGCCTGTCATTCTATACTTTCTATTGTAGGCTACTCTATGTAGCCTGCAATAGAAATGCCGGATTTTTGCGATGCATCGTATTAGTGATCAGTCCCCTAGGCCCTAGCCATTAGCTGCTGTGTGCGGCCCTCGCAACAACCTCTTGTTACTCATGTGGCCCTTGGGGTACCCCGAGTTTGACATGCCTGCTGTAGATTGTATGGCATTCAGCCAATCAACGCTGGGGAAAAAGTCAGGTCCCGCATATCGCAAGCTGACAGGGATATCAACGAGATAGTGGTGTAATACAGGTACTTGGGCTTGTTAGATGCCCCTAGGCATGCTTCCCCTGCTGTCCCAGTTGCATTCCAGAGGTGTTGTCCTCATTTGCTGAGGAGTCATAGTGGACTTGGTGACTCTCCTAAGTCGAAGAGTCCTAAGTCCCAAGCGGGATTGGGATTACTTTGTGTCGTCCATCTTCAGCTTGTCCACTTATCAGCCAGTTTAATTGAATTTGACTGATAAGGGCTGAGATAAGGAGTCCGGTACCTCTGTATGTAATGCAAGCTGACTCAAATCCAGCTCTGCTACAACAGTTTCTACATCAGCTTTATACTTTGGTAATGCATTTACAACCAATCCCTCATTACTGACTGCAAACATAGCAGAGCAAGTGAAACCCCGCCCACCAATGTGCCGAGAAATCCAGGAAGTAAAGAGAGCACAGAGCCTTCAGGCTGCAGAACAAGAGTTATGAGAATACCTCTTTAAGGGTTAAATAGTAGGAAACTTAGTATACAGTTCTAAGCCAGAAGTCAAATTTGGAAAAACTAATAGAAGGTAGGGGAAAGTATGAAACTGGTGAGTCTTGGTGCCTGTTACCATGGATAGGCATAACAGCCATAGAAAACAGAACGTTTTTTTTTTTAATAAGAGATGCTCCTCCCCCCTGTGTATTGAGAACATAACACAAATCTAGTCTGGGAGTGTGTCTGCTGGCTACTAGAGATGAGCGAGTAGTATTCGATCGAATACCTCGCTGCCATAGGGATGCTTGTAAGCGGACAAACACCACAGGGTTAAACGCATCGGATATTTGATGTGCTTAACCCCTTGGTGTTCGGCCGCTTACACGCATTCCTATCGCAGCTAGGTATTCGATCAAATACTACTCACCCATCTCTACTGGCTACCCCAACGTTGGGAGAACAGGAAGGAATTTACTTACTACTAATGCCAGTCATGCAGGAGATGGACACCCACCATTGTGACACTTTGAGTCTCTGTAATGGGACAACCCCTTTAAGTCGGCCTCATTTGGCTTCTGCATCTGCTACCTTATACACTACACAGCCAGATACTGGATGGCGTTCAGAAGTAAATCCCATAGAATGACCAGCCCTGACCATCTCGGTTGTCGCCTACACATTCTTGTAAGCCAGAGAACAGACTGTGTTAGGGATGGTCGTGTAGTCTATAACATAGCAGCTGCAAAAGCCAAAGAAAGGTAACTAAAAAAAAAATATGACAAGTGTTTCAGTTTGTAAGTGTGCACAGGTTAGATCCTTAATAGCTGCAACTGTGTCTGCTTAATCGCAAACACAAGACAAACTCTACATAATAAAAACAAATCTGAAAAAACTACCACTACTGTTTGTGCATATACTATTACAATATACTGAAAATACATACACTGTCTGTGTTAGCTGCAACATTTAACAATAATATACAAAGGAAAAAACGTTGTTTAGTTGGTCCAAGCTTCTGATCCTTATACAGATCTAACAAAAGTTATAAAGGAATTCTTTAAAAGGTCTATAACCTCATTTAGTCAATCTAATCATGTATCACCATGGGTGACATGTATACAACTATATGTATGAACTACCTACCGAAAGGGTCATGGAGTTCCTTGCCCATAATGAATATGGCGTATTCCTATTCCTTAGACCTTAAAACGCATGTGCGATAGGGTGATGGCAGCATAGTCACAATGTAAAACATTATACTCAAAAAGCGCATGCGCAACGGTGTATCATCGAAAGATCGCATCTCCAGAAAGAGTATCGTGAGAACATCGCCTGAAAGAACAATGGATGTATAAAACTATCAAGAGAAATGACTAAGTTTGGAGTAGACATCTGAGAAAACAATAAATGTGTAAACAATCCAGAATAATAACTGCATTTGACACAAAATATATGTTCATAATGAAATTAGTCTGTCCTAATTCCTTGTAATTCATATTACTTATGTAATTAATATGATGGCAATAAGACGGACCTCCATGTGGTGCCTGATCCGAACACAGCCACAATGTAAAAACTGCAGCATAACACATGTGCAACTGTGTATCCACAAAAAACCGCATCTCCGAAGAATGTATAATCTGAACAACAACCAGAGTACACAGTGAGTATATAACCAATGCAATTGACCATGACACAAGACTAACACCTAACATATTCTTTGAGGACGCATACAAGATTGTATATCGGTACAGAATCTGAAGGATGTGTAGTCGGAATCACAACCTAAAAGGTACCAGTGTATAGGCAATCAAAGTTGATGGCTAGATAGAATCATAGTACAGGTAGTCCTCGGGTTCCGACGGTCTCGGGTTCCGACGGTCTCGGGTTCCGATGTTTCGTGGTTACGACAGCTCCCTTGTAACAGAGAACTGCCAGCACTCCCAGCTAGCAAGGACTAGCCTGTGGCAAATCAATGCTGGTTCTGCAGCAGGCTCGTCCTTGCTCATCGGAAGAGAGCTGGCAGCTTGCTGTTACAAGTGAGCTTGTAAAATAAAACCCTGAAACAGAATGTGAAACTTACCGTACGGTGCAGGGTGGGCGGGCGGGCATTCAGGCCTCCTCTTCCTCCGATGTCCTGACCACTTCCTCCGGCGCTCGCGAACTGATAATGGCCTGGGCGCATGCGCAGTATCATAATGCTTCTATTACGGCTACTGCGCGTGCGCCCAGGCCATTATCAGTTTGCGAGCGCCGGAGGAGGAGGACGGAACATTGGAGGAAGAGGAGGCCTGAATGCCCGCCCGCCCTGCACCGTACGGTAAGTTTCACATTCTGTTTCAGGGTTTTATTTTAAAGGGGGGGGGGGGGTAGTTCTGAGCCGCTGCACACTAAATCACGTTGATCCGTTCCTACGCGGCGTCGGTATGGTAGGTTTCCGACTTACGTCGAAATTCGGTTTACGCCGCCGCGCAAGAACGGATCAACGTCGTAAGTTGAGGACTACCTGTACTCATGTACATACTTGTTTCAAAGAGATACATAATCTAACCAGTAACTTAAAATGATAAGTATATCCCAACATAAAGAATAATAATCCCAAGAAAAAGAATAATACACACAAAATGAAGTATGACCATGTCATCACTTTTGAGAGACACAAGTTTCAATTCCTGTCGTCCCACCAACGGCACAATACAGGGTATTTTCTGCCCCTGTGTGCTGGTAGGACAGAAGGAATATTTAATTAGTCAAATTATTTACACATGGCTGGCCCCTATAAGAGGGCAAAGAGCCCCTTCCCCCACATGTTTTTTTCTGTCTTGTGTGACCGGGTTAGTAGGTGTCTGTTAAATTGAGGGTTATGTAGATAACCTGTTTCCCATAGTCCAAACAGCGGCACAACAGATGGGGTATTCTTACCCCTGTGCGTGGTTTAGGACAGGTGGAATTTTAATTAATCAATTAGATGACACCGCCCCCCCTATATGAAGGTAAGAGGAACCTCCTCCCCTTGTGTTAGTTATAAAGTAAATCACAATGGAAAAATATTAAGTATAGACAACATAGGGTGGGAGTCTTGTGCCGCTGTTTGGACTATGGGAAACAGGTTATCTATATAACCCTCGATTCCCTCTTGTCCAAACCGCGGCACAACAGATGCGGATGTAGCGAGATAACCCCTAGGGAGGGCCCCCTTGGCACACAGATGATAGTACAATACGGCCGAAGGCGGTAGCCTCTGACCTCTGAAGGTCTAAACGATAATGCCTAATAAAGGTAGCCTGAGTCTTCCAAGTGGCAGCCTTACAAATATGTTCCAAGGACAGGGAATGCCTTTCCGCCCAAGAGGTGGACATTGCCCTGGTAGAGTGGGCTTTAACAAATTCTGGGGGAGTAAGCCCCTGGTAAACAAAGGACAATCTTATCGCCTCCTTAATCCACCTAGCTAGTGTGGGTTTTGAGGCCTTGCGTCCTTTGGAACGCCCAAAAAAAGAAACCAAAAGGTTCTCCTCCTTCCTAAAATGACTTGTTCGCTCTAAATAGATGTGTAAGCACCTTACTATGTCCAGAGTGTGCCACCCTCTGGAGAGGCTGGAGAAGGGAAAAACACAGGTAGGGAGATGACCTGATTTAAATTAGTGAAGGAAGGAACCTTGGGTAAAAACCTTAGTTGAACACAGTCCGGATAAAAAACTGTATAAGGCTCATGGGCTGTGAGAGCCTGTAGTTCTCCTACACGTTTGGCTGATGTGATCGCCAATAAAAAAAGATTCATTCAGGGACATAAACTTCAAATCCACTTCCTGCATTGGTTCGAATGGGGGATTGCAAAGACCCACTAGAACGGTGGTAAGGTTCCATTGGGGAACTGGGGATCTTACAGAAGGTCTCAACCTGGTTGCCCCCTTGAGGAACCGGGAGATGAAGGTATTTAGGGTCAGACGTCTGTTCAGACAGGCGAATAAGGTGGCCACATGGACTTTCAGTGTGGCTGGTGTCAGGCCTTTATCCAGTCCATCCTGGAGAAATTCCAGTAAGGACTGTATGGGAGGGTTATCCTGAGATACCTGTTTCTCCCTGCACCGGGACTTAAAGATATCGAAAATTCTGGTGTAAGCCTGGTTAGTGGCTGGAGCTCTAGCATGAGCTATAGTATTTTGTATGGCTGAAGGTAACATCTCTAATCCAGGTATGGACCGGTCAACTTCCTGGCCTGGCCGAACCTATATAGGGCAGGAGAAAAAGGGAGGAGGAGCTAACTCCTCTCCCTAACAGAAAAACCCTCGTTTAAAATGCAAAGGAATTATTATTATGGGGACCCCAGCCGAGCCAGGGACCCCAATACCTGCATCCTCCTACAAACTCTTCTCTCGGCTTCTTTAGTTGTGTCCCTCCATAGAAGGGACAGAGGGCGGTAGCCGAGCATAGCGAGCGCCGTTTAGAGACCCCTCCCACAAAGGGGAGGAGACAAAATCACGGCCGGCCGCACGGCCGGCACCCGGACATCCGCACATGCGCAGAGCACGGCGCCGCACGCCGGCTGAGCCGTCCAGGAGCCGGGGAGATAGAGGACCACAGAGCAGCCGAAACAGGAGCGAGGAGACAGATAAGACAAAAAAAACTCCCTTAAAGCACCTAAGGAGGTAAGAGAAACCTCAGTGCCTCAAGTATGCACACCTATAGAGGGCGCTGACTGAGACTCTGTCTTCCTAATTACATCATGGAAGATAGACTTGCACATTCTCAGTCAGCGCCCTCTATTGGTGTGCATACTTGAGGCACTGACATCCTAATTACATCATGGAAGTCAGATTTACATATTCTTCCCACAGTCCCTATTAAGGAATAGCGGACTTTCAAGAGCCGTCCTGAAGACGCTTACATATGCCCGGGCGGAATCAACTAACAAAAATTACCGTAGAATCGGTAATGCATTTAATTCCCGGTGCCAGGAACGTGAGGTGGACTCTTCGGATCTCTCAGTGGAGGCGATCCTGGACTTCCTTTAGGATGGGCTAGACAAGGGGCTCTCTGTCGCTACCCTGAAGGTACACGTAGCTGCTTTGTCTGCCTATCTGGGGAGGTGTATATCTCAATACTCTCTAATAAGCACCTTCTTAAAGGGTGCTGGGAGGTTGAGACCAGCAGTCACTGCTCCTGTCCACAAATGGGACCTCAGTACGGTCCTGTCAGCACTATGTGAAGAGCCTTTTGAGCCTCTAGAAGAGACAGAACTGAAGTTCCTCATCTTTAAAACAGCTTTCCTCCTGACCATAATGTCGGCCAAGAGGGTAGGTGAGTTACAGGCATTCTCCTCTGAAGAACCTTACACCATTTTCTTTGAGGATAGAGTCCAGCTCAGATACCTCCCTGGATTTAGGCCTAAGGTACCTTCCATTTTCAACTTGGAACAGTTGGTTACATTACTGGTATTCCACCCGTCTCCTTCCTCGGTGAAAGAAATCAGATTCGATACCTTGGATCTGTCCAGATGTCTGAGGATCTATATAGAGCGCACTCGCTCCTTCAGAAGAGCTGAAAACCTCCTCGTCAATTTTGTAGGAAGGCAGAAGGGCCTAGAGGCCTCTAAACCCAGCATATCCAGGTGGGTGAAGGCTATTAAAGCTTCTTTTTCATCCCAAGGTCTGCCTCCACCTGCCTTCCTGAAGCCGCATTCTACGAGGTCAGTGGCGACCTCTTGACCCGAGAAGCGGGCTTTGCCCCTAGAGGAGATCTGCTCTGCAGCTGCATGGTCCTCAGACTCCACTTTTGTTAAACACTACAGATTTTGTAGCCGTTCTGCAGAAGCTTCTGCCTTCGGGCGTGCGGTACTAAGGAACGGCTCACATTAAGGGCCAGAAAAGTGAATTTTGGAAGGTCTTACCACATCACACACACATCCACAATGACAGTTCAGGGTGGGTACTGTTGGATTTCCCATTGCCTATTCCATCTGTGGTTGTCATGGGCAATGTGATTTAACCCTAGAACGCATACCTGGGGCCTTTTAGGCCTGCATGCTTAACTTTTTGCTCCATTATAATAAAAATTTTGCCCACTATTCAGATTTTAATTTACAATTTTGAAATAAACTTGTGAAAGTAATTTAAGTGTGTTTTTCTATATTATTTGCATGGGGGCTAAAAGGCCCCCAATACGTTAAAATGTATGTATTTTTAACGTCATGCGTTCTAAGGTTAAAGGGGTGCTTGTTAAGGTTTCATTAGAGTAAAATTTGGGTTTCTGTCCATCCAATTGGGGAGGAAAGAAGGTTTCCAGGTATTTTTCCACTTTCATAGAGGTTTTTTTGAGTGTGGAAAGTGTGTAGTTGATAGGCTGTGATGGTTGAGTAATACAGGGACTTGGGCATGTTAGATGCCCCCAGACATGCTTCCCCTGCTGTCCCAGTTGCATTCCAGAGGTTTTGTCATCATTTGCTGAGGTGTCATAATGGACTTGGTGACCCTCCTGAGTCGAATACTGGTTTCTCCCTAAACTAGTATTTTTTCCCCATAGACTATAATGGGATTCGATCGAACAGTCGAGTATTGAGCGGCTACTCGAATTGAACTTCGAACATTTCACTGTTCGCTCATCTCTAGTAGTAATACCTTGGCAAGCGGATCATCACTATCTGAGTCCTCAGTTTCTGAACTGTCATTTGCAGGTAGTGGGGTTTCAGCTTTTCCTCTGGCTATCCAATTAGTCAATGTCGAAGGCGGTTTGGCACCTTTGGATGCCGTTTTTACACTTGGCGTTACCTTAGGAGTAATATTTTTTTTCTGGTAAATAGAAGTGAGTAACAAGTTGTCTTTAGTGAAATGTATTGAACACATGAAATCGATACATACCTGATAATAAATAGGTCCTCATCACAGAGAACCCTTTAAAGGGGATGTCACATCACAGCTTAGGACAGATAAGGGTGTTTGCTGAATCACCCCCACTAGTCACAAGAGCAGGGATAAAGCCCCATACACACAACCATGAGGGTCGTCCAATACGTTCCAACGGAACAAAATAAACTGGAAGCCCCCATAGATGTGAACGCATAAAATTAACGCATTCTGTTGTGACTCCGAGTATCATTTGAGAGCACTGCTCTGCAGATTCAGCCCCACTGTCGTGTGCATGGGGTATAAGTTTTCTCAGCTGAATGGAGCACTAGTGTATCCATAGTCATCGGTGATATAGACTTTTGCATTATACCAGAAATCTGTCACTCAGACTCTATTCAAAGGATTATGATTAAGTTACTTTTGTGAAACTCATGGAGAGTGAATAGGTTTCTAATTCAGACAAGGCTGCCTATTTCATATATCGGGACCTGTCGTTTGTTTCCATCTGTTAACACCTTGGCCAGCGGCTCCACATAGCTATCCGAGTCATCGGCAGGAGCGGGTAAGGGGGTCACTGGCTGTTTAGCACTTGCTACTGGTGTGGTCACATTTGACACTTTAAGTTGAAATTAATTGTACATATATATTAGACAGTTCATCTTGTTCTAGTATCCCCTAGTGTTCTGTGTATGCCATTCTAGTAGAATACAGTGACGAGAAAGAAAACAAAAAAAAAGAAGCAGACTGTGGCCAAGGCTTTGTGGACATCTTAGTTCTGCTGACCCACCAGAGGAAAAACATGGGATTCAAGACTTTCCAATATTTGAGTATGGCAAATATTTTTCACTGAAGTCGGCTCTTGTGCGCCACCAGAGAATCCACACAGGGGAGAAGCCCTTCCCATGTTACGAATGTTGGAAATTTTTTGCTGTGAAATCCAATCTTGTAAAGCACCAGCGGATCCACACAGGGGAGAAACTGTTTCAATGTCCTGAGTGCGGGAAACGCTTTACACAAAAGACTCATTTCACTAAGCACCAGAGAACTCACACAGGGGAGAAGCCCTTCGCCTGTCCCATCTGCAGGAAGTGCTTCAGCCAGAAGCCTCACCTTGTAAAACACAAGAGAACTCACACAGGGGAGAAGCCCTTCATATGTTCTGAGTGCAGGAAGTGCTTTACTAGTAAACATATTCTCCTGAAGCATCAGAGGGTTCATATCCGCTGACAACCATTACCGTGCACCATCTGCGTACTAACAACCACAACCACCACTGACAACCTCTGGGGAAGCAGAGACACAGAGTATGCTACAGATAATAGTAAGGGGAAGCAGAGACACAGAGCATGCTGCAAATGATAGTAAGGGGAAGCAGATACAGAGCACGCTACAGATAATAGTAAGGAGAAGCAGAGACACAGAGCACACTGCAGATAATAGTCAACACATTATAGACCCTCCTGTCATCACATTACAGACCCCCTGTCATCACATTACAGACCCCCACCACCAGTGGCATGACTAGGAATGGCGGGGCCCCGTGGTGAACCTTTGACATGCCCCCCCCCCGAAGACCTCGACCTACCCCCTCCTACGCATTTCTGTGCATTCTATTATGCCCCATAGTGGCCCCTACACACAGTATTATTTCCCTTAGTGGCCCCTACACACAGTATTATTTCCCTTAGTAGCCCCTACACACAGTATTATCCCCCATAGTGGCCCCTGCACACAGTACTATGTCCCACTGTGGACATCCATAAACAATTATTATACTCTGGGGTCTTTTCAGACCCCAGAGTATAATAATCGGAGACCCAGGGGAATAAAAACATAAACTACTGTTACTTACCTTTCCCCCGGCTCCCACGCGGTCTTCTCCGCTGCCGTCCTTGTTCAATGACGTCGGATGTCACATGATGCAGCCTCATGACCTCAGAGACGTGAGGAAGGAGGCCTGGCAGGATAGTGGAGAGGTAAGTAACATGTTTTTTTATGTTTCTTCCCTCTCCCAGTCCGCCAATCATTATACTCGGGGGTCCGAAAAGACCCCCGAGTACAATGATAGCAGCGGTAGCGGCTGTCACCGGGCCCCCAATGTCCCAAGCCTCCGCTGCTATGGCGGTAGTTACGCCACTGCCCACCACTTACCATAACAGGCAGCATCAGTGAGATTCTCAGCTTTCCATGCTGCTACTTACCTTTGCCGCATCACTCCATGTCTGGTATGAACATGGCGCCTCTCTCCACTAGGGGGCATGACATGGAGCCGTCTCATCTGATGACATGACTTTGTGGTGTTAGCGCCCCCCAG
This sequence comes from Leptodactylus fuscus, assembly GCF_031893055.1. Taxonomy (NCBI): domain Eukaryota; kingdom Metazoa; phylum Chordata; class Amphibia; order Anura; family Leptodactylidae; genus Leptodactylus; species Leptodactylus fuscus. The sequence continues at coordinate 35,948,074 of NC_134274.1, forward strand.
TGGACAGTCTGCACAAGGAAGAAGTAGAGTAATAGCGCGGATATACCAGTGGGGTATTGTGGGCCCTGTATAAAGTGCCAGGTCGCTGTAGCCCTTATTGTTACGCCATTGACACCAAATACAGATTAGAAGAATGGCAGAAGCGATACTATAACCCTTGTAGACATCTCCTTGGCCCCGAAAACTCACTTATAAGATCTCTTATAAGGCCATGTGCACAAGAGAAGTATTGTGTGGCTTGGTGGCTGTTCAGATCAGCACCATATTGTTCATATTCCCACCATTGCACATGGCTAGTCATGCAAAACCTGCCATTGTGTGTACATACGCCATAGGGACATTCTTGTGGCAGCCCATGACACACAGCATCAAACATTTTATTTATTGCTCTTACTTAAACAGCACTAACATATTTCACAGCGCTTTATGGACATGGTCAGTCCCTACAATACATACCTATCTGTCAGGATGCCTATGGAGGGTGTACACAGAGGGGGAGGTGAGAGCAGAGACGCTGATGAGTCAGGGTAAGTTCACACAGGTTTTTTTGGTCAGGATTTGGAGGCCATATCCATCTAGACTAGCTATGAATAAGGGAATATATTTCAAGTCCTGAAACGCGTAAGCTAGTTTTTTCTGTTTTTATGTATTGGATCCATGTGTGTTTTTGTTTTTAAACTTGAGAAGTAAAAGTTACATTTTATTTGGTATGGTGGAGAATCTTTTTTCTAACTTTTGGATTTATGGAAGTGTCTAACAAAGAGGCCTTTCAAGATCCCTTCAGAACTGAACTGGTCACTTGAAAAATGTCTTTTGTAAATATTCTTGACAATTAGAAAAATGACTCCTTAACTTGTAAGCCGTATAGCTAATAGAGAGGAGCGAACGGTGAAATATTCGATATTCATATCGAATAGCTGTGCACTGAACTCTGCTACACCTGAGATGTAGCAAAGCTGTGCGCTCAACTCTGCTATACCTGAGATGTAGCAGAGATGTGCGCTCAACCCTGCTACATCTGAGATCGGACCACAATGGAGACTGCTGTGGACCGATCTTAGACTCCGCCTCCTCACAGATGAGCCTCCGGCAGAACCAGCGTTGATTGGCTGATGCTGTACACTGTATGGCATTTGGCCAATCAACGCTGGTCAATGCATTCCTATGAGAAAAAGTCAGCTCCCGCATAACGCAAGCTGCCAGGGATCCTGACTAGCATATAATGGGCTGCCACGAGATGTACTTGTGGACTGTATGCTGTATTGTATCATTTTTGCTAAGCTGAAGGACTGTTTAATATACTGTATGATGTTTTCTTATCTCTGTATATAGTCAGCTGAAGGGCTATAGTTTAGTAATTAGGTTTAGAGTTAGATGGTTAGAGTAGAGTTGAGGTTAGGGCTATGCTTAGAGGATTTGAGAAAGAAGGGTTAGAATTGGAGAGTTAGGGTTAGGTTTAGAGAGTTAAGGTTAGAATGCTAGGCTAATAAGTTTAGGGCTAGGGGTTAGTGTTAGGGGGAAAGGTTATGGAGATAGTGGGTTAGGGGGTAAGGTAATGTCAGGGTACTTGGGCTTATGGGATAGTGATTTTGGGTTCTGGATAGGGTTAGGGTTAGAAGTGTTAGGGTCAGGGTTAGAAGGGTGAGGGGTTATGGTTAGAAGTGGGTTAGGGTTAGAGTTGGGTTAAGGGTTAGAAGGTTAGGGGAGTTAGGGTTAGAGGGTTAGGGATTTAGGGGGTTAGGGTTAGAGGGTTGGGTTATGGTTAAGGGGTTGGGGTTAGAAGGGTTAAGGGTTAGAGGGCTAGGGTTAGAAGGTTAGGGTTAGAAATTAGGAGAGGGTTAGGGTTAGAAGGGTTGGGTTAGGGGGTGGTGGGAGGGAGTAGGTAGTGGGTCTGCCCATTGGAGTTTGTGTGTATAGCACTGGCGGGGGGCGTTGGTACGTGCCACAGATGAGTCCGGCAGCTGTGCATGGATGGGAGTGGCGCCTTTGGTTGCGGCACGGCAGGGAAACTGCTCGGGCAAAGCATTTGTGCCCCTGGGTAACGTGTGGGACGATGGTGTGCAGGACCCACTTTGGGGGTTCAAGGGGGGGGGGAGCCCGACCATGTGAGGCAGGGGGAGCAAGGGAGAACGGCTGCCTTTCCGCAGCTCAGTGCCACTGCCAAACCCGCGGACGAAGTCGTGGGCAGATACTAGTGGAGGCTATTCACATGGCTGATTGTTTGATGTTCCGCATTAACACACCATCAAAAAATAGGTCATATCCTATTTTTGTCTGAATCCCTCAATGCTCTCAAATGTATTAGATATCCGTGAAAACGGTTGCCCCTGTCCATTTTTTACAGCTGTTTTCCAGCACGGTTGCCTGAATTTAGGCTAAAGCCACATATAGTGGAAAAACAAATAAAACACACTGCCAAAAAATATGCAGCACAAAACACAATCTCAAAAACATTAGTATTTTTCACTGATCTTCTGCTAGGTTCTGCATTCTCCCCTTCCCTGTTCCTTCTTCCCCTAACATATATCAGTCTATGGGGAAAACAGCATTTCTGTTAAGAATAACATGCAGCATTTTCTGCAGCCTAATACATTGATTAAATTGGGGACATTCACATGTCCAATATCCAAAAAGAAAATATAAGACATGGCCCGCACATCCCAATCTTATACATTGATCTTGTGTTTCTCAGCAAATTCTACAATACTGAACATTGGGTTTGTAGTATACATATTGATCAAGCTGTATAAGCCTACTAGCCACTTCATGGGGACCTCTTTATAGTCCCTACTCTACTCGGTGCGGCGCTGCACAGCGACCGCCGCAACATGCCACCCACAGGGGGAGTGACCCAGCAGCCCAGTAACACCCCTACCAGCAGAGGTCGCCAAGAAATAGCTAGTGGGCTTATACACCTTGATCAGTACGTATACTAAGATGAATGTATAAGATTGGGATGTGCAGGCCATGTCTTTTTTTCTTTTTGGATATAGTTTGGTTTACATACAATTTGTGTCCCCTCCGTTTTTGTTGTTTAGCCTTGGCACCAGCACTCCTCCCTTTTGGCCCAGGCGTTTTTTTAAATTAAGGAAGCCATCTACATCCATATGGAAAGATGAATATATTTGTGATCTGTTCACATGGTGCGGTGCTGTGTGGTGCCTATGGGGCGATGTGGCCCAGAGACTGGGGGCTTAGCCTGGTGGCAGGGGTGTTACTGGGCTGCTCTCCCGGTGGGTGCTGTATTGAGATGGTGGCGGTCGCTGTTAAGTGTCACACCTAGTGGAGTAGGGACCCACTATAAAGAGGTCACGGTGAAGTGGCTAGTGGGCTTATACACCTAGATCAATATGTTGTGGGGATTCGCTCAGGTAGATGCTTGTAGCAGTGCAGGAAACAGGGGCACAGACACTGGGTTGCACACAAGTTCAGGCTTTATTCACTTGTAGTGCATACACTGCCTTTGCAAAGGCACAAATAACAAAAACAAACACCTTCTCGGCTTAGAACTGACTTAAACATAGGAACACTTTTCCCTGACTATACAGGAGACTGGCTACCAGTCTCCCACCTTGGAAACAACAACAGGTGGCACAGTACCTGCTTTGGAGGTCCGGTCAGGACATGGTGCCACCCTGCTAGTCTTCACACTCAGACTGTTATTAGGGCCTGATTAGTCAGCGGACCTCCCTGGTGTGAATCTTTACCATACACCCTTTAGGTGCCTGGCTGGAATGTACCTGTCTTCCCAGACCACACCCTTCACTCTCTCACAATGTATTCTAAGAACTTCATGTTCAGTATTGTAGAATTTGCTGAGAAGTGTAAGATCTATGTATTAGATTGGGATGTGCGGGCCATGTCTTTTTTTCTTTTTGGATATTGTTTATATTCACTTGTACGTTTTTATGATAGTCAAAAAATAAAACAAGTCCTATTCATGGATCCATGTATAGACTTGTGTCACTTTCATATGTGAAAGCAGACGTCAAACGGATGCAGAACATCCAAGGAAAAAAAGAGACCACTTTATCTGTTTTTCACAGTTGTGTGAATGAGGGCTAAGGTTACATGGCAAATTTGGCTGCAACTCCCGTAACATCACCAAAGATTGCCATGGACACAGGACCGTGTACAGACTTCTAGAAATGAGTGTGCTATCTGGGGAAAACACGGATCGCAAACTGACCATTCATACAGTCGTCTGCAGGGGGCTAAGGCTAAGAAAACACCATTGCAGCCGAGGGGGTGCGGTGAAGGAAAAAAAGAAAAAAAACATTTTGAGAAAAAAAAAATTTAACTTTTATAATTTTTTTTTTCCCTTCACCACACCCCCTTGGCTGCAATCTGATAGAATCGTCACTATAGTGGTAGGCTAACACCCTCTGATACCACACCAGATAGCTCAATAGAAGCTTGGAACTCTGCTACAATGTCATGCTGCACTAACCCTATGTTTATCACCCCTTCTGTTCCTAATGATAGCATTTGTATAAACACAAAGTGTCTCACGCTAGGTTCACACCTGTGTTCGGGTTTTCATTCTTTGAGTCCACTTGGGGAGCCGAAAACGAAATTTGCGTAAAAGGCGGTTAACCACAGAAACCCAAGGATCTCATAGACTATAAAGGGTCTGTCTGGTTTCTGCCCAAAAAATGCGTAGAGAATGCAGGACTTTGCATAGTGACCTGTTTTGTTTATTTCATTGATAGTGGTTCACTATTCATGCCAATCTTCCTCTGAGTCTTTATACTTACCTGTGTTTTTGTCTAGTTGCGGACAGGCGAGGCAGGGTAATTAGTGGTCTTGGAATATTGATTTTAGTGGACATTACCACTACCCTGCTATACAGCTTATTGTAAATAACAACACTCACAAGCATTTTTATCAATAATTTATTTTTCAGAGGGTTACGTACCCTGAATAAATTACCCCCGTTTTTATCTGTTCACAAAATATTTTTGATCTGTCCAAGTTGTGAACCACACCTTTATAACAACACGATACAGGGTCTTTTGATTAGCTCAAAACCAGACACATCGTCATGGCCTAACTTACAGAGCTGGAGAACATAAGGCAACGGTGCCATGAAACGGCTTATGATGTAAAGAAAAACCCAAAGTGATAAATAGAAAGTTCACGTCTTTGCAGCAGTCATCCACTGTGACACTGCCAGTCTCTGCACTGAACAATGTCAGTCATCACCAGCTCCGCACTGTGTTTTTGCAGATATCCTACTAATATTATAAAAAGTAAGTGTGTTTGGATGTTTGTTCCTAAATCACACCTACACAGGCGAATGGATTTGTCTGAAAATGCGCACATACACACCTTGGGTCCAGGATTGAACGATAGGCTACATGGAATTCCCGTACACCACCGCAATTCACTCCAGTGGGTGGAGTTATCGTCCGGCCGCCGTCCACACCAACATGGCGTCTCTGAGAGGTCCGGAGCGTCCTGCACAAGGGCCTCTACTCTGGGCCAGCGACAAGTCCATACGCTGCCCCACCTGTGTGGCCTCACCACAGGACTGCATACTCTGCCACGGCCGGACAGGGGGTCGCCTGCGCCACGCTCTGGAACACCGGTTCGGCCAGCTGTCCCGCAGCGTCTGCCGTCTCTGGACACTACAAGTCGGAACATCGGTGCACGGGAAGCCCAGGCTGTGGTGAGGCTGGGGCCACAGGTTGGTAGGGGGAAAGGGGACACACGATCGGCAGAGTCTGGTGGGGGGAAAAGGGGGCACGGGGTAGGTAAGACGGGGAAGGGGACATGGGGTAGGAGGAAGAAGTGACCACATGGGGAAGCGGGTAGGGACAAAAGGGGGGTTGCGGGCGCCAGCAGGGAGAGGAGGTAAAGAGTTACTGCGGGCCGCAGGGTGGGGGGGCACGGGATAGGTGGAAAAAGGGGGCATGGAGTAAGTAACACGGGAGAAGGGGGAATGGGGTTAGGGGGGGAAGGGGGCAGGGAGAAAGGGGGGTGGGGGGCACCAGGAGGGAGAGAAGGTAAACTGTTCCAGCGGGGCGCGGGGTGGGCCCCGAGGGTCCATGGACCCACAGGTGTAGGAAGGGCCCGCTGCAGACACAAAGGAAACAAGCCTGCGCACCGCTTCAGGTGGGTCCCGCAGGGAGTCAGGGTTCCGCGGACGAAGTCGCGGGTAAAAGCTAGTATTGTATAAAACAAGGCTTGCTTAGTGTCATAATAAAACCCAATCATTTTCTATTGAGAATCTAAAACAAAAAAAAAAAAAAAACAGCAGAGGTGTCCGGCGTCCCCAAAAAATTTATTTCACTTCATCTGCTGTGGCTCCTGCATGTGGGAATGGTTCTGACGTGGCGCAGGCCTCGAGGTCCTCTGAGAAGAAGGCGTGTTGTAGAGCCTGGGATGAAGATATGCGCCTTAAGGGGTTAAACGTCAACATTTCCTGGAAGCAAAGGAACCCTTGTCAGTATTTAATACTAGCATCTGCCTGCGACTTCGTCTGAGGGTTGGCGTTTGCGCTGAGCCGCCATTATTTAGCCAATTTGTGTTGGTTAGGATCCGTCGTGCGACCCCGCGCCTTCCCTTGCGCTACCCGCCCCCTTCCTCCCCCATGCCTATGCCACTTCTCCCCCTCGCTCACCCGTCTGTCTCTTGTCCCCTCAATCCCCTCCCACGGCACCCACCGGCTGTCCCCCTCCATCCACCCCACGCGCCCCCCCTCCCCAGGAAACCCCCAAATCCCGACGCTCAGAACACCACCCCTCCACAAACTCCCCTGCCATGTGCCCCCCCCCCCCCCCCCGATCCTGCATGCTCCTTTGCTCTCCTCCTGCGGTACAGGTTGCAGACCAGAATCTGCCGATCTACTTACCAAAGCTCTCCATGCTATACTGTGAGCGACTACATTCAGTGGCTGCATGCTTGCTAGATCCCCGACTGTGTGGCAGCCTACAGAGCCCGCAACTGCCAGCAGCCGTTTGATACCTGGCAGAGGCGAAAGAGTTCAGGCCCCCGGCGGGAGCACACTGCCCGCACAGCCGATGAAGTTCTCACGGGCCAACACCACGTCCGCTTCCTCGGGACGCCCTCCGGCACAGCCGATGAAGTTCTTGCGGGCCGACACCACATCAGCTTCCTCAGGACGCTCCAGAGATTTCAGAGGCGCCATCTTCTTCTGCCTGCAGGCTGAACAATAGCTCTGCCCACACAGTCGCACCAGCCAACCGGGGAGCAGCTGAAGGGCCTGAGATGACGAGAGCCGCACGCAGGCGGTAGACAGAGAGACCGCAGTGCCAAGCCAGGGGCTATGGGGGCGCACAGCAGTAGGCACATGTGAGCACCGAGAATCAGAAGTGACAGCGATTGGTTACATATAAGCGGTTTAGCGCCACCGCCAACCTGCAGACGAAGGCACGGGCAGATGCTAGTATATAATATATATTAGATATATATTATGATAAACCAAAAATATGTTGGTGTGGAAAATATTAGATCAAATTGAAAACAAAAAAACACTAATCCCTAAAACATAACTTTTAATAATATAGATTAAAACACCTTGGGAACTGCCCAACCCTACTTTTCAAAGACACTCAAGGGGAGCTGATCAGTGTGACTACAAATGTGTCGCAGCATAATAGAGTAACTGAGAACTCTGCATCTAAAGCCACATCAATAGGGTCCCTAGAAGTACTCGGCTGACCCTCTCTGTTGATAGCATTACATGCAGATAATCCAAGATGGGGGGGGGCCTAAAGAGGACCTATCATGTAACATGGACTAATGACCCCCATTCAACCATATGCATGTTATGTTTTAGGTGTCAGGGGTCTTTTGTTTTCAATTTCCTCTGGGACTTATCTATATGGATATTACTTAGATAAGGCATGTCAAACATGCGGCCCTTTACAGGCATATCTGCGGCCCGCACAAAAGTCTCAAACTTTGTCTCTACACTTTAGAGACAAAGTTTGAGACTTTTGTGCGGGCCGCAGATGTACAAGGAAAGTGAGCGGTGGATTGGGGCGGCCCTGCTGGATGCAGCGCTGCTCCAGCGGCCGCCCCTCACCCTTCGTAGAGAGCAGGTCTCCCTGCCTGCTCTGCCCCCTCCTCCCTCCACTCCGCCCCCTCCTCCCCACACGCCGGGTGACGTGGCCACGTAATCAGGCTCTCACAAGACCGTTGAGCAGGCTGAAAAGCAGAAGCAATTGTGATTTTTCAAGTATTTAACCCCTATCCTACGGATAGGGGATAAGTACTAGATTTATGATGATGGGGGGGGGGGGGGGGTTTGGAGTGCTGGGGAAGGGTTGGGGTGCTGGGGGAGGGGGGCTTTTTGATGTCTGTCTGGCCCTTCCTTGGGCTTGAGGACTGTTTTCCCACCCACCTTGTAATTCTTTCACTTGGGGGTGCTCCTATTAACCCCCAAGCGCAAGAATTGCAAGTGGGTGGGAAAAAACAGGGAGGGCCAGACATCCAGAAGCCACCCCCCCCCCCCTTCCCCAGCACTCCAACACAATAATGGTGTCTGCCAGCTTTAACTGAGGTGCCATTTTACCGGCAATCGCAGGCACCCGGAGCAAGATTCGGGGTCTGCGTGCATTTTTATGGCAGCCGGGAGCCTTGTGAGGCTCCAGCCTGTCATTCTGTACTTTCTATTGTAGGCTACTCTATGTAGCCTGCAATAGAAATGCCGGATTTTTGCGATGGTATTAGTGATCAGTCCCCTAGGCCCAAGCCATTAGCTGCTGTGTGCGGCCCTCGCAACAACCTCTTGTTACTCATATGGCCCTCAGGGTACCCTGAGTTTGACATGCCTGCCTTAGATAGAACTTTCTATAGCTGCGTTGTTTTTGTAAGCCTGACCATTAAGGACAGCCTTCTCAGCATTCTAAAAGGCCAGACACAGAGGGGGTTCATTTCAGAAATAGGTGCATGTCTCAGAGCTAGGACCTCCATCTATAAAGACATTTATGGCAAATTCCCTGGATATGGCAAATGTCTTTCATGTAAAATTCCCCTTTACCATTAAAGGCAATACAGCATTCCCCAGATGGAAAAGTCTATCAGATAATACATCCAGCAGAATACTTACCAGCAGAAGCTGAGCCCCTGTCGCATCAATTTCAGGAACAAATTTCTCTACAGGCTGCTGACTCCTTGGGGAGAAGGCGGATCGTGGTAAAGTGACATCTGGCCATTCTTCTTCAGAGGGGAGTCCGATCATACTATAGAAGAGGAACAATCGGAGAAGATAGTAAAGGAAGGGCCCCCTTTTAGTTGTCAGTATTTACATGGCCCCAGAACGTTATACACATCAGTAATTCTGAAACCCTGAATCAACACTGCTAGAACCAGAAGGTCCTATAAGGTGGCCCAATATCCACCTAAGATGGTCAGGAAAAGTGTCCCTATCATCTTTATATTTTTTTATTTAATATACATATCCTACAAATATTATATACTGTATTTTTCGGACTATAAGACGCACAGGTTTTAGAGGAGGAAAATAGGGAAAAAAAATTTTGAAGCAAAAACTGGTAAAATATTTAATATATGGGAGTTGTAGTTTTGCAACAGCTGCAAGGCCACATTGACAGGTGACCCTGCAGCTGTACGGGGACGCATAGAGTGTTTTTTTTTTTGCGGGGCCAGAAGTACTTTTTAGTTTACCATTTTGGGGAATGTCTATTGCTTAGATCACCTTTTATTGAAAAAAAACCGGTGGTTTATGACATATGATCTTCTACTTATATATATATATATATATTCTAGGGACAGGAGGTGATTTAGAACTTTTATTTATTTCATATTTTTATTATATATTTTTAAAGCTTTTTTTTTTTTTTTTTTTTACTATTTTATTCCCCCCCCGGGGCTTGAACCTGCGGTCGCTTGATTGCAAGTCCCATAGACGGCAATATGGGACATTCTGTGTATTAGTATTACGGCTGGTCATAGAGACCAGCCGCAATACTAATATAGCAGTGACAGGCCGGGGAGCCTCATTAGGCTCCCGGCTGTCACCCGAACAGGTCGGCTCCTGCGATATCGCCGCGCAGGAGCCGGCCTGCATCTTTACAGGTACGGGGGAGGCACAGGTTCGGGGGAGAAGGGGCCGCTGATACTGACCCGGCATCCGCTGTACTAGAGAGGCGGATGCCAGTGAGAGATAGACGCCGGGGCCTGAGACATCGCTGCCCTGCCCTGCATGAAGCCAGCTCCCGCTGCTGGCTTCATGTAGGGCAGAGGAGCGCAGCGATGTCGCAGGCCCCGGCACCTGTAATGGCGTCTATCACTTGCCGGCTTCCGCCTCTCTATTACAGCGGATGCCAGGCGCCACATTCGGCCTATAAGACGCACCCTTCTTTTCCCCCCAAATTTTGGGGGAAAAAAGTGCGTCTTATAGTCCGAAAAATACGGTAGGTGAAATTTTGTGAGTTTGGATGTTTGTTCCTCAATCACACAAAAACCGCTCAACCGATTTCCGTGAAATTTTCCACACTTAGTTCATAGGCAGGATTGAAAGATAGGCTACTTATTGTTTTTGCCAGAAGGCGCAGAAAACCAGAACTCATAGCAGCGGCTCTGCAATCCCACACACTTCTTAGCATAGCAAGCCACAAACTCCCTAATGCCACCTCCGGACTAGCCCCTAACCCCAGGAAATAACATTTACATATATTTGCACACTTCCCCGCCACAGCATCTTTGCCGAACACCAGCGCAATCGGGATCCACGACACTGACCGGCCAGCCACAGCAACTACACTGTATTTGCAGGAGCATGCGCACATTGCAGACTTCCAGAATGTGTTCCGGGATGCCACCACTTTGCGGTTGTAGCCTAGGCCGCAGCGCCGGAAGTCCCCGACGCCGCACTCAACTTACTGGTCTTGCGCCTTCCCAACCCTCCAGAGGTCTCAACGCAACAAAGTCCTGTGGCGCAGGGGAGGGGGAAGGGGCAGGAGCTCCAGGGCCAAGCGGTAGATACGGAGCCCCCAGGAGCAAGTAAGGGAGAAAACGGAGCGGAGGCACGCAGGGGGACGGCGCCGGGGGCGAATGCTGACAAACATAGCCTACAGCGCTTGGATACCTCTACGTGGTCTATGGAAATTTTGCACCTCCAGTAGCCAGAGCAATTTTCACAGTTTTGAGACTGACAAATCAAACCTAAATTGCAACATTAAAAAAGCATCCAACCCCCCCATACCTATATATTTTCTTAAAGTATACACCTGCAGCATTGTCAGAATGCCACTTGGTACTGTATGCGAACAGGCACCTTCATGCAATTTTGATTTAAAGTGAATGTTTTATGAAAAAATACAAATAAATGTATATTAGTTGCTAAAAGCGGAAACCAAATAATAAATTAAACGCACCAAACCTCTTAAAAATAAGAGTTCAACATGTGCAGAGTTCAATCATATCACTATGGCCTACACCCGCATGCACGTGTCTTCAGAAAATCACCAGAACCGGAAGGAACAAAAATCTGCTTTGAAGCTGGAAATGTTAAAAAAGTATCATCCTATAAAATGTAGGGATTACATACCGTGAAAAGTAAGTGAACCCCTAAACCCTATATATTTTTTTGAAAGTAGACAACCTGAAGATTACAAATGTCTTAATGGGTCATCGATAGCCACATCATATATACAACCACCTTCATGCAACTTTGCAGCAAACAGAAAATTCCAAGCAAAAATTGCACAAAAATTCAAATTTGCCACTAAAGTGAGGCTCAAGCAATCTCTTTCTCCAAACTAAATGTACTTTCCAAAAAACTGCAATATGTGAGGTGTTCATACATACCACACACACACATATATATATATATATATATATATATATATATATATATATATATATATATATATATATACACACACACACACACACACACTCTGTGTTCCACATTATTATGCAAAAAGTGTTTAGGAGTGATAAGCTAAGAATTTTTTTGTTTGTCAGTTAAACTCATCGATGGTGATGTGTGTCAGCGCTCTTTATATCACTGAAAGCAATTGCAGACGCCTGTGCTAATTAGTTTGGCAGGTGTGTCCAGTAAAAGGCAAGACTACTTAAGAAGGCTGTCCCACATTATTAAGCAGCCTACATTTTCAGCCAAAATGGGAGAGAAAAAGGATGTGTCAGCTGCTGCGAAGCAACAAATTGTGGAGCATTTAGGTCAAGGAATGACTACAATCAACATTGCCAAGACACTTCATCGTTAGAGATGAGCGAACACTGTTCAGATCAGCCGATCCGAACAGCACACTCCCATAGAAATGAATGGAAGCACCTGGCACGCAGACTTTGCCAGCGGCCGGCCCGCTTAACCCCCCCGTGTGCCGGCCGCTTCCATTCATTTCTATGGGAGCGTGCTATTTGGAACGGCTGTTCCGAACAGTGTTCGCTCATCTCTATTCATTACACGTGTGCATGCAGATGAGGGAAAATTGAGGACTCTTTCCAACAGACAATTACGTCAGGTTAAAAGAGCAGCTGCCAAAATGTCTTTTCATAGCAGCAGACACGTTTTTGAAGCTGCAGGTTTGTAGCTGTGTGCAAGCCATCCTGTCGACCTCCTCTATCCACTGCACACAAGCAGAAACGGCTCCAGTGGGCCAAACAATACATGAAGACTGACTTCAAAATGGTTTTGTTCACCGTTGAGTGCCATGCAATGCTCGATGGTTCAGATGGATGGAGTGGGGGACGGCTGGTTGATGGACAACCCATGCAAACACGGCTCCGGCGCCAACAAGGAGGAGGTGGAGTAATGTTTTGGGCTGGAATCATGCGAAGAGAGATTGTCGGCCCCTTTAGGATCCCTGAAGGGGTAAAGATGAACTCCATAATGTATGTGGAGTTTCTCAAACAGCACTTCCTTCGTTGGTTCAAGAAGAAGAATCGTGCATTCCGCAGCAAGATCATTTTCATGCATGATAATGCACCGTCTAATGTTGCAAATAACACATCTGCACCTCTGGCTGCTATGGGCATAAAAGGGGACAAACTTATGGTGTGGCCCCCATTTTCCCCTGACCTCAACCCCATTGAGAACCTCTGGAGCATCATCAAAAGGAGTGTCTATGATGGCGGGAGGCAGTTCACATCACCATCCAAAACCTGACAAATTCAATGGACAAGAGACTTGGACAAAGGTAAACGCCTGGGTCACAGCGCCAATAACCTTCCTGGTTATGTTTAGAGGGTATTACATAATGTGACACCCCTCCTGGTGTCACATACAGGTAATGCACAGATAATGATGATCATTCATTATCACTGTGCACGCTGCAGGGCTGCTCCTCCCCCCTCCCCTTCTGCTACATTTCACTAATGCTTCCGAGACAGGAGGGGGGGTGTGCACTTTAAAGCCCTATGTCTCTGGGCTGCATTAAGATATCTTGATGATTTAAAATTAATTTTAAAGAGGAGAATCTCGTTTTTAGAATTATACCAAGCACTTTATGATAGAACTTAAAATTTTGGAGCGATTCACTGTTGAAATGCAGTCCGAATTGAGATCTGCAGTTGGATCTCAATGCCAAATAGGTTTTCAACAGTGAATTGCTCCAACAGTATAAATTCTATCATCAAGTGCTTGGTATCATTTTAAAGATGAGATTCTCATCTTTAAAATGAATTTGAAAGCATCAAGATATGTTCAGGCAGTCCAGAGATATCGGCATTAGTAGGGAGGATGTATTAGCTACAGCCTCCGCTACTGAAGTGCCACCCTGGGAGGACGTAGAGCTACGTCCTCGGCAAGAAAAGAGTTATAGGGGTTGGTTTTTTTTAATTATACAAACAATAACATTTGTCTCTCAATATTGGTCTGAAAGTGGACAACCCCTTTAAATTCTTGTGACAAGAAACTAAAGCTCATTCGCACCCTGCAAGTTAACTCTTTATAGGTAGCCCAGCGCAAAAGCAGTTTAACCATGGAAGAGGGGGTCATCTACAGCGCACATGCAATATTCACAGATAACCCGACACCAATTGTTCTTTGCGTTTCCCCAATTCTGCATTACACGACTTACTCAAAAATCTTGCACAGTTGGTCGACTTCTGAATTCCCACAAAACAGAGGCCTATAAAAACAAATTTTTTTTTTTTTTAAATCTTAGACAATCTCTAATACTTCTTCTGTAATATACTACATAGGCTATTTATACAGGCATTGCTAACAGTCAATATAATAATATAAAATATTGGGGTCAACTTTACATTACAGTAAGTCTAGCCCTTTATTCTGCAAGGAGTTTGTATGTTCTCCCCGTGTTTGCGTGGATTTCCTCCCATTCTACAAAGACATACTTAAATAGGAAAAAAATAAATAAAAATGTACATTGTGATCCCTATATGGGGCTCACAATCTACAACAAAAAAAACCCAAAACAATGACACACATCATCCGATAAGTGCAGACAGCGATAGATATTAGCCTTTTTAGTGTTGAATGAATGGGAACACTGCAAAAAATATAGCACACCGGGACCCTGCGCCCCTAACCCCAGAAAAGCCAGTGTTACTGACTACTTGGCTACTATATCCCAATTTGCAACAATACTAAGGCCTGGTTCACATCTATGTTCGGGTAGTCCGCTTGGTAATCCCCCCCTCGAACGGAATACCAAATGCATTAAAAAGCGGGTAGCTATGAAAGCACACAGACCCTATAGACTATAATGGGGTCCATGTGTTTTCTGCACGAATCAAGTGGAGATAAATGTACTTCAAGCAGCACATGTGTTCTCAATGGAATCTGGACAAAGTTGGTGCAGGTTTGGGCAATAACCTGGCCATAATTTCCCATTCCTTATCCACTACATATCACTATATAGAGTACTCACTTCCGCCTGAACATCTCTGCAAAGATGCAACCCACACTCCAGATGTCTACTGGTGTAGCATATGAGGACTGAAGAAGCACCTCCGGAGCGCGGTACCACAGAGTCACCACCTGCAGACAAGAAATAACATTATTCCATGTAGTCTATATGAATCTCCACAATACATACAGTGTTAGCCAAAAGTATTGGCGCCCCTGCAATTCTGTCAGATAATACTCATTTTCTTCCAGAAAATGATTGCAAGCACAAACTCTTTATTAAGTATTAATATCTTCATTTATTTTGCTTCCAATGAAAAAACACAAAAGAGAATGAAAAAAAAGTCAAATCATTGATCATTTTACACAAAAGTATTGGCCCCCTCAGCCTAATACTTGGTAGCACAACCTTTAGACACAATAACTGCGCACAACCGCTTCCGGTAACCAGCAATGAGTTTCTTACAATGCTCTGCTGGAATTTTAGACCATTCTTCTTTGGCAAACTGCTCCAGGTCCCCCCTGAGATGTGAAGGGGGCCTTCTCCAAACTGCCATCAAGAGATCTCTCCACAGGTGTTCTATGGGATTCAGGTCTGGACTCATTGCTGCCACTTTACAAGTCTCCAGGGCTTTCTCTCACCACCATTTTCTAGTGCTTTTTGAAGTGTGTTTTGGGTCATTGTCCTGCTGGAAGACCCATGACCTCTGAGGGAGACCCAGCTTTCTCACACTGGGCCCTACATTATGCTGCACAATGTGTTGGTAGTCTTCAGACTTCATAATGCCATGCACACGGTCAAGCAGTCCAGTGCCAGAGGCAGCAATGCAACCCCAAAACATCAGGGCACCTCCGCCATGTCTGACTGTAGGGACCGTGTTCTTTTCTTTGAAGGCCTCTTTTTTCCCTGTAAACTCTATGTTGATGCCTTTTCCCATAAAGCTCTACTTTTGTCTCATCTGACCAGAGAACATTCTTCCAAAATGTTTTTGGCTTTCTCAGGTAAGTTTTGGCAAACTCCAGCCTGGCTTTTTTATGTCTCTGGGTAAGAAGTGGGGTCTTCCTGGGTCTCCTACCATACAGTCCCTTTTCATTCAGACACTGACGGATAGTACGGGGTGACACTGTTGTACCCTCGGACTGCAGGGCAGCTTGAACTTGTTTGGATGTTAGTTGAGGTTCTTTATCCACCATCCGCACAATCTTGCGTTGAAATCTCTCGTCAATTTTTCTTTTCCGTCCACATCTAGGGAGGTTAGCCACAGTGCCATGGGCTTTACACTTCTTGATGACACTGCGCACGGTAGACACAGGAACATTCAGGTCTTTGGAGATGGACTTGTAGCCTTGAGATTGCTCATGCTTCCTCACAATTTTGCTTCTCAAGTCCTCAGACAGTTCTTTGTTCTTCTTTCTCTTCTCCATGCTCAATGTGGTACACACAAGGACACAGGACAGAGGTGGAGTCAACTTTAATCCATTTCAACTGGCTGCAAGTGTGATTTAGTTATTGCCACCACCTGTTAGGTGCCTCAGGTAAGTAACAGGTGCTGTTAATTACACAAATTAGAGAAGCATCACATGATTTTTCAAACAGTGCCAATACTTTTGTCCACCCCCTTTTTTATGTTTGCTGTGGAATTATATCCAATTTGACTTTTTGACAATTATTTTTGTGGTTTTCCATTGAAGACAAATTAAATGAAGATGATAATACCAAAGAATTTGTGATTGCAATCATTTTCTGGAAGAAAATGAGTATTAGCTGACATAATTGCAGGGGTGCCAATACTTTGGGCCAACACTGTATAGCATCACTCACAGTTAGTAATATACAAATGCTATTTCTTTACAGTCATGTGCACCGCTCTGACCAGACACTGCCTTCCACCCGCAGCAGGAAATCCCAGCAACACCTAAAGCACATCGGAATCACTGTGATAAGATGATGGTTTGGGGGAAACAGAAATCATCGGTGTCATCCCTAGGTTAGTAACTCAGGGTGGTATAGTGGTCCTTAAAGATTATTTGACCTACTGCTCCAACAGATGGCCTACATTACAGAACTACTATGTCCCATTGTCACTGGTTGTGGTAAGCCGCAGTAGCATACACGTTCCTCTACATCTCCTGCCCGAGAAACTGGATAGGAGACGGAAACCAGCAGTCAGTTTTCAAACCCATTCATTTGAATGGGTTTGCAAAGTGTCCGTCCATGAGCATCTTCTGCCTCTCTGCGGCGAAACCGTTTTTTTTTTTGTTTTTTACCAGACACAGTTGGACATGCAGGACTTTGTGTCCGGTTAAAAAAAAAATATGGTTTCGCTGCAGAGACCACAAAACGCTCACGGGCGGACACTGACTGCTGGGTTTCCAACTACTGTTGGCAGAAGATGGAAACCTACAAAGCGGAGACCGGGGCGCAGATGTGAACCCGCCGTAAGCCTTATAATGTCCAAAATAAAATAGAGGACGAGTAAAAGATGATGCTGATATACAGCAGAGATATGGTAGATAATATTTATCAATGTATTTGGGTGGTATGACTGTCTGAAAAGCAGAAAATTTCACATTTTGAAAATTGCTATTTTCTTTTCCAAATTTCTATCAAATTTCCTATTTTTTTAAATATTAAATAGTGATCAATGTTTAACTCTAACATGAAATACAATTCGTCACGAGAAAAACAACTCAAAATGTAAGTTACAGCCTCTCAATGCTGTAAATGCCATATAAAATGACCTGTCAGTTTTGAAAAACGAGGCCTAGTCCTTAAAGGGGTTGTCCCATCACAAGGATCCTATCTATACTGTTTGTTAATGTGAATGTAAGACTTTTCCTAAATACAATGCTTCAGCAAAACTGCTTTGTTTGGCAACTATATTACTTTATTCATTTTTTTGGGACACATCCCTTGACTTATCTGCTCATCTGAGGGGGGGAGGGAGAAGGGGCTAAGTGCACGGGAGCGAGCCTGGAGGGCGGGGTAGTTTACCCTTTGGGGGGGAAGGGGCCGCCAATGCAGACTGGCATCCGCTGTAATAGAGAGGAGGATGCCGGGGAGGGTTAGACGCCGGCACAGATGCACAGACGCCGGCACAGGTGCCTGCAACATCGCTATGCTTCTGCCCTGCATGAAGCCAGCAGCGGCAGGAGCGATGCTGCTATTCCGGGGGGCGGAGGAGCTCTCATAGACCAGTCTAGCCTTCACAATGCGAATACAGACCCGGTATCCGCTGTAATAGAGAGAGGCGGATTTCGGGTCTGTATTCGCATTGTGAAGGCTAGACTGGTCTATGAGCGCGCATGCAGGGCCAGCAGCATCTCACCGCTTGGCTTTGCATATGTGACCCCGCCCACCAATGACGCAACAAAGCCGGAAGACAGACGACTTTTCACAACGAAGACTGGTGAGTATGCGACGTGGGACAACCCCTTTAAAGTACTTTTAGGCTGTGACCTTAAGGGGTTAAAGGGACACTCCAGTAATTTCCCTTGACAAAAAAAATACCTCCCTGCTCACAAACTCAGCCCCCCCCCCCCCCCCCCCCCGGCACAGTCAGGTCACCAAACCCCAAGCATTGTCAGCAGCAGTTGACACAGCTTTACAGGGACCTTCCAGGACCTTTAGTTACGTTACTTAAAGTCCTACAAGGTCCATTTTTAGAATTAGCCCTGCAGTGTTTTGTAGAAACAGGAACTAGAGAAGGCAACAAGTACAAAACATGGGTAGAGAAACTATATTAGTGAGATCGCATGAGCAAGATCAGATTAAGATCATTGTTAAAGTGGGAGTGTCGCTTTATAAGGTTGAAAGGCGCCTTTGTCATGAGACACAGAAGAAAGCAATGGGAGCTGCAGAAATGATTGCACCGCATGGCTTCAGTCTAAGGGCATTATGTGGCTACATCCTATTGTCTTAGAAAATGAAATGTCTTCTTCTTACACCTGGTATAAATCTGCATAGATGGTAAGGGAAACCATTAGAAACAACCAGTATTTAACCAGCAAGGATTGGGTATGTTGCAGTGTGCCCCATATAACCTTCCCCTCCACCCGCACCCCCATTTCTCCAGGAAGGCAGACAGGAGACAGTCGCCATATGCAACGGATGGTTGGTAAACTTGACCAATATTTATCCAATGTGTACAGCCATCTCAAACACATGATGCAGAAGGAGCTTTTACTTACCACAGGGGTTAGTGCCATATGGAAGCTGTAAATCCGTGCTAGGCCAAAATCTGCGAGTTTAACCTGTCCACAGCTGGTCACCAGGATATTCTCTGGCTTCAGGTCACGGTGCACAATGCAGTTCAAATGAAGGAATTCGAGGCCATAGAGGAACTGCCTCATCAGGTTCTGCGGAGGGAGACAATACACAACATAACTAACAGATCCCTAGATCAGCCCTGCCAGGAGAAGGCATGTGTTATATATCTGAGACAAAAACAACAACATTAGATGATGAGGCGGATACTAATAATAAAAATACACTATTAATAATAATAATAATAATACAAATAATATGATACAGTCATATGGCAACAACAGTGCTTGACACTGGAGAGACACACTGCACTGCACATATTTATAGAAGGGGAATACAAAAGCGCAGTTATGATGGGTCATAAAGATTCTTATGGAGCCTTTTTTTTAGGCTTTCCTGACTCAAAAGAAAAAAAAAAACTCCAAAAATTCATGAAAATTCTCCTATTGATTTCAGCTGGAAGTCAGCTAGCCTCCTGCCCTATCTTGAGGCAGAAGAAACCTATCCAAGTCCTAGTGAAGTGAATAAGAGACTGAAAAACAACTCCAAAAACAGCACAAAAAAACCTGGATGACTTTGAAAAATGGTTCCTAAAAACCACGCCAAATTTGAAACTTTTTTTTTAAGCTTAACATAAGAAGCCAAGTAAACCCACCTTTGAAGAGACGCTTCAGAATATTTTATGGAAAATGCAAATACTAGAACTTCTCTCTCACAAGAGCCAACAGGTCATGCTGGGCTCCACATACTCGCCAATGGCTGTGATATATAGTAGCAGCATAGAATAGATAAAATGTAAAAAGAGACCTTTCATATTCTCTGAGATTAGCGGTATTATATACCACTAGAGAGCTGAGAATTTGCTGAATTAACTAACGGCACCAGGACCAACTTCCATTTTTGTAGCGATACACACTGCTCAAAAAAAATAAAGGGAACACTCAAATAACACATCCTAGATCTGAATGAATGAGCACAGGTGACAGCCTGGAGACGCCGTGGAGAGCGATCTGCTGCCTGCAACATCCTTCAGCATGAGCGGTTTGGCAGTGGGTCAGTAATGTTGTGGCGTGGCATTTCTTTGGAGGGCCACACACCCTTGCATGTGCTCGCCAGAGGTAGGCTGACTGCCATTAGGTACCGAGATGAGATCCTCAGGCCACTTGTGAGATGCTGGTGCTGTTGGCCCTGGGTTCCTCCTAATGCAGGACAATGCCAGACCTCATGTGGCCGGAGTGTCAGCAGTTCCTGCAAGATGAAGGCATTGAAGCTATGGACTGGCCCGCCCATTCCCCAGACCTGTATCCGATTGAGCTCATCTGGGGCATCATGTCTCACTCCATCCACCATCACGTTGCACCACAGACTGTCCAGGAGTTGGCAGATGCTTTAGTCCAGGTCTGGGAGGAGATCCCTCAGGAGACCATCCACAACCTCATCAGGAGCATGCCCAGGCATTGTAGGGAGGTCATACAGGCACATGGAGGCCACACTCACTACTCGGCCTCATTGTGACATGTTTTAAGGGCATTACATCAAAGTTGGATCAGCCTGTAGTGTGTTTTTCCATTTGATTTCCATTTATGATTTTTGTGTGATTTTGTTGTCATCATATTCAACTTTGTACAGAACAAAGTATTCAATGAGAATATTTCATTCATTCAGATCTAGGAGGTGTTATTTGAGTGTTCCCTTTATTTTTTTGAGCAGTGTAGCACACCGCCGATGTCAGAGGACATGAATCGTCTTCTGTGAGGCTCCACATTGCAGATTTTGCTGCAGTTCTTTGAGCCAAAGTCAAGAGTGTATAACCAATAACCTTCTTCCCCCCTCTGTCCTATAACTCTATTCCTATGTGCCCCTCTGTACATAAATATGCATCCTTCAGAAATAGTTTTTAGATATACCTGAAGAAGAAGCCGAGAGCTTAGAAACGTTGTAATCTGTCACCATTATGAGTTAGCCATTTAAAAAAGGTATCAACTACTGAAGACTCTTAAGTTTTTTTATTTTTATATTACCTACCCACTGGCTAACACGGTACAAAAACAAACATTTTCCTTACGCTCATTTAAGAATCAAAGCTCATCCTCCAAGCCTTCTAGATACTGTGTATACGAGCAGGCACACAAAGCCGCATTCTGGATGTCATACAGACAAAAGCAGCATTGACACCTCAGCCAGATCACTTAGTCCACATTTCCCTTCAATAAACCTTTAATTTTAATTTTTTTTTTGGTGAAGAATCTAAGACTGCTTTACAGATCCATTTTTTTTTCTCCCAAGCAAGACATATTGCAAAAGACTAGCCATACACATTACATAGCTGTTGGATGAACAAGCTTTGATATACATGTACACTGAGCTTGACCAAGCATGTCTGTGTTTTATGAATAAGATGTTGTCGGACACCTTTTATGGTCCCTTATTTTTGCCTAAGAACAAAACCACTGAACATGTTAAATCCAACTTTAAGATTCTTCTCACCCTGCCTGTATCTGGCTTTGGGGGGGAGGGGGGGACAGTAGGACCCCATACAATTCAGATATCAGCATTTCCTTTTAGCACAGACACTGAAGCATGGTTGTGCATGTGGTTTTGTTTTTTAATGGGGATTGACAAAGAAGTTGACGCCAGACAGCTCTGGTTACAGCCCAATATTGAAAACAAAATATTGGCAAGGGAATCCGACATAACCCCCCCCCCATTCTCCTTCTCTATTACACTGAAAAACACATGCTGATGAGAAGGATGGCTTATAGGAACCTTCAGGCTTGAATTATGTATGGAGTGCACAGAATCTCCCGACATATATGATGGTATACCGATAGACTTTCATTGCCAAATCTACATCAAATCATGAATATCAGACATAACACGTGTATAGCTATTCTGTGGAGGGATTTATAATAAATGTGTAAGAAGCTGTTCACATGAATGGGCTTAGTCTGTGAAACACTGTTTTAGTGATACGGTACTAAACATACACCCTTCAATTCAGTACAGTATCACTACTGCTGTTCATGAGCTACCGCCATCATAACTCACTATGCTGACTTGCTTAGGAGCCACACCATACAGGGATACTGGTATTAATATAAAAGGCCGATACGGGGATCTGTCCAATTGTCAGCAGGGGTCAAGAATGAAGTTTTTGCACTAAAAGGCAGAGAGCAACTTCACCATAAACCTAGTTTTTAACAGTAAGAACTGGTAAACTTGATGGATCCAGGTTTTCTTTTTATAACCCAATCACTCCATGTGAGTGGAGAATAGAAAGCCTATACATACAATGGCTGTACATACAGGCTCTCACCATTTAAAATTTGACATTATCACCCATTTACCGTAAGTTAAAGGGCACAATGTAATATTGCAGGGCTACAGAAGCATATACAATAATAGCTGGGAATCAGTTTGTCATGTAGAACAAAGTAGTAGCAGTAAGGTATTTGTGATATATTAGATTTTATCTAGCCCATGGTGTCATTGTTCTTGGTAATCTTTGAGAAAAGCAAACACATACATCAACATGATATTTATGACACTGACTGATGTATAATCACTTATAATATTTGGGGATATCAGAGCGGATACAAGTACCTTGATGGTATCGATGGGCAGGCCAGGAGGAAGAACTTTATTCAAATAAGTGTGTAGGTCTTGATCCACATGCTCGAAAACTAAGGTAACATTTGTCTCCCCTTCTGTCCGGGCAGAGGTGCAAACATTCATCAACCTAGAGTAAAATATGAAATATCCATATTGTTATTTCCTTTAAGTATACTTCAAGTTATAGCTTATATATATATATATATATATATATATATATATATATATATATATATATATGTATGTTTCAAAGGTTAGAGCCCACCATCATGAAGTGATGCTATACCCCATAACTAGCAGATGGGAATACCCCTTTAATGTTGCAAAGAGGCCATTTGGTCTCCTCTTTTAAAAACACTGATACCATTCTTGGTCTACATTGGTGTTCCCAATCAGTGGCTGCTAAGCCCCCAGCTTATGACGCCCCCACATCATCTGGTTATAGCTTTAATACACTCCCCCCCTTTGAGATTTCGAGAGCCTCACATTCAAAAAGTGGCTGGAAACCTGCATAAGAGCATAGAGCGGTAGTCTGTATCACTGCTACTTACGGATAAGCGAGGACTGAAAGTGGACGGCCATTTAAGATTTGTATACAGATTGGTGGTAGAGGGGGTTATATGGCAAAGCCAATAGGTTGCACCTGTTAAGTCCGCCTTGTCTTATTGACTTAAAGGGACTCTGTCAGCAAAATTATGCTGTATGAGCCCCACATATGTGTGAATAGCCTTTAAAAAGGCTATTCAGGTACCGCTAATGATATTTTAAACTACCCCCCCCCCGTTTTAAAATAAAACCATATATGTAAATCATACCTTAGCGTGCACGGTAGGCGGTGATTCACGGTCCAACGTCATCTTCTGGCACGCCTACCTCTTCTTTCGGCGATGCCCTCCGGTCCTGTCTTCTCCCCGGCTTCATTGTCGTCTTTTTCCGGCGGTTCAAATCCGATTGGTACAAATCCGGCGCGTGCGCAGTAGCGCTCCCTCCAGAGCTATAGCAGTGCGCACACGCCAGATTTGATCCAATTGGGTTTGAACTGCCGGAAGATGACAATGAAGCAGGGACCGGAGGGCGTCACCAAAAGAAGAGGAAGGTGCGCCAGAAGATGATGTCGGATCGTGCACGACTGCCCAGCATGCACGCTAAGGTATGATTTACATATATGTTTTATAGTTTTATTTTAAAACGGTTGGGGGGTTTAAAATAAAATTACTGGTGCCTGAATAGCCCTTTTAAAGGCTATTCACACATATGTGGGACTCATACAGCATAATTTTGCTGATAGAGCCCCTTTAAGAAGAATCATGTGACGGACGAATGCAACGCCAGTCACTAAAAAGGGGCCACAGCAATCAGACCCCCAGATACCAATGACCTCTCCACAGGAATATCTGGAATATCTCACTAAATAGACAAGCTTGACATGTCTGCTTAGAACGTGGCTGCAAACACCTGTAGGACTGGATTTCTGTGCATTAAAAATAGTCACTTTTCTAGCTTTTTCAGTCTGGTCATACATATATAAGAAGCCCATGTATGGTCCTATTCTAAACCACACGAAAGGGCCAAGACACTTCCTAGGCATTGGTCAGTTTCTACCCATTTTGCAATCTGAGTCTTTCCACATCACATGTACAATTGTGCGGGTGATGGCAAAGAAACTGACACGGTAGGCCAGAGCTACACTGCAGATTTTTCTTTTCTAGCGCTACTTACTAATTTTAACTACTGAGCCACAAAGTGGTCCAAATGAACCAACAGGAGCGATATCAAACTGTACGGACATCACTCAGGTGCACGACACGTAGGTTGTGGTATAGCCAAGGCCTTACCTATAATGCCTACCCAACCTACCCCAGGACAAACAAAGACCCTCAATGTGAGACGCAAGTAAACAGCAGCATAGATCAAAAACCAGATGATAATGGATGCAATAGACATTTTATGAAAATTAAAAAAAAGATGTAGAATGTAGAAATTCAATACATTTCTGCTCAGTAACAAGGCAGAAATAAGCAGAAAAAGGAAAGGCTGTGCTAAGGAGATAAACCCCCCAACGATCATAACTATGGAATCTGCTTCCCAAGTACAACAGATACCAAGAACAGGTCACCAGGCCTACATAATGCACAAGGTAAACAGTTACAGCTGCTCTGGGTGCTTTGTCTGTTTAACCCTTTCTGTTTCAAATCCATAGAAAAAGCACATTGCAAGTGATACATAAAAGTGTGAAAAAAACAAAAACAATAAAAAACAGAACAAGAGCGGCAACAAGTATCAGTAAAACAGATTTTTACAAACGTAAGATATAGTCATAGACTACTTTTTATATCTGTACAAGCAGTAACAATTCCTTGGGACCAGTAGAAGGATGGCTGGGTACAGAGGAGGATACAGCTGGGCTATATTACCAGAGGATGCTTACTTGGTTAACCCTTTCAACAGTAGAGCAACACTGATCAGCACAAAATATTCCCTGATGCTACATTCACGTCTGTGCCGGGCAGTTGTTTCCTCTGGTCCACTGAAGGACCAGAAGAACCGAAAAATAGACTATAATGGACCCTGACAAAAACAGGCAAGAGCAGAGCCAGAGGGACCTCATTGACTATTGTCCCCTCCTTCTTCTCTCCAAATCAGAGGTTTAGTTTTCTGTCCAGTGACAGACAGGACACCTTGTGAATGTAGTCTTATGTTGCATAGTGTGGTGACATGTCAAATCATTAGTTATTATTGTTGTTGGAGGCAGATACCCCCACTGATCCCTAAAACAGGAGGAATAAAGCCCTATGAGATCACCATGCCTCTATATTTAGCAGTGTACTGAGCCCACAAGCTTATCCCTGTACTGTCTACCCTGTAGGCTAAAGCAGAAATACATTGCAGATACAGTACCACTCTGGAGGACCCAGAGATTATTATATAACACCAGCATATACCACAAAACCATACAGTGATGGTCATTACTAGCATAGGTTCCTGACCCTAATCCAAATTTTCCATGAACCGATCACTGTTTTTGGCGTCTTCAAGAGACTCCTGCGGACACAAGGAGAACATATAAACACAATATAGATGTTGTCCTTGGTTGGATTTGGATCCAGGACTCCAGCACTGTTGACCATGGGGCCACCGTACTACTGTACACTTCTCCCCTATAGCTTGTGGACAATGCAATGTTCTCTTTTCCAGCTGATTGTGAAGTCAAAAAATAAAAGAGCAGCTGTCCCCAAGAACCTTTTATGTGAGAGACGAGGGGCACAAAACAGAACATGTCAGATTCTGGTGCTAAAAACAATGACAAGTACATTATTTTACTTCCCCTTAGAAAGTCAGAAAGAATGTCTTCTATAATAGTTGCTTCACGCTTGCGTGCAAAGCTTATCCTTTGTATAGAAGTTCAGAAAGACCACACTGTACTGCAGGCAGTCATTACCATAAGAGTCCTGAATTACAAGGGGCACTGCGCTTATTCCATTTACACGTGCCAGGAATAGATGACAGGGACATTGGAGAGTGGCTCTCATCACAGCGAGCTAAGCCCCAGCCCTGCTTTATCCATTGACATCATCCTTGTCCTTCTAACTGTAGTGGGTTACAACAAACAGGATTACCGTCAGTAGATGCAGCCTGCACACACTGCCTGTAAACTGCAGCAGCTTCAGACACCTTAAGGAGATCTCTACAAGTGATCTGTATGGGGTGAAGGTCTTGGACTCTCTCAAATCACATACACTAATGAACAGTGAACACTAGTGAACAGGATGAAAAATCAATATCGGGCCAGAAAACCCCTTTAATATCATCAATATCATATCGGTGGGGGCCCAATAGCCAGCACAGCATTGCACATTACAGTATGTAATAGTTGTGCTTGAAGTTGCAGTTCAGTCCCATTCATTTAAATTGGACTGAACTGCAAACCATGTGACAGATGAAGATGACGCCACATGGCCTGTGAAGCAGAACTCATCCAAGGTCTGCTATTACTTCTAACATCTGATTGGATGGGTTGCTGGTGGGGTCAGATCCCCGCTGATCTGACAGTAATGAGCAATCCTCAATTTAAGTAATGGAAAACTCCTTTATGATATATTAGAATGTGGCTAGTTATGCCAAAAGAGTCCCACATCCTACTATCAGGTGATACGGCTGTCACATTTGGAGAGGGGCTGAATGATAGCGTACACGGCTCTCCACATTCACTTTTATGAAGGTTATGGAAACAGCCACACTCATGTGCTTGGTTGTTTCCGTAACTTCCATAGCAGTGAATAGAGCGTGAATAACATATAGGCATCGCCCCCTGTGCATATATTCCCTGCCTGGATTTGGCAGGTTAAAAAACAAAAGAAGTGAATCAGGCAGATAATAATAGTATATACATGTTCTAGATGGAAATACTCCTGTACAGCCTCAAGGGCTATTCCCAAATTTATAAAGGGAATCTTACACACAATTTTCATATAGCCATAGAAGCTACAGAAGCATTTCAGAAACAAAGTAGCGAGTCTTTCCTGCAGGCTGTAGTTTGTGCCATTTACAGCCATCATGGTGCCATTTTTATGTTCTAAAATACTTATGAAAAATGTAACCGTCAGGCCTATAAATGGTGCAAGAGTTTTACGGCTACGCTGTAAACGTTACTGGGAGCGTTGTATCACAGCCCACAAAATAGCTTGAGTGAAAGGTATGCTTAATACAGGAGAACCTTAAATTCGAAGATTTCAGAATCCTAAAGAAAAGCCTTACTACCCTGCCCCAATCCCATGTTCATAGTGATGTTGCGACTACATATAGCACTCCTGTAATCTATGCAGATAGAGACTTTACGCTGCTGATCATCAGAAGCCAGGGACATGGCATTCTGGCATCCTCAAATACTGTACAACCGCAAATGTGGGAAACAAGACATAGTCACACAGGCATAACCCAGCTTAATTGTGGTCTTTCCACTTCATGGCCCATTGCAAATATACATGGAAAGTCTTCTTAGCTTATGTGAGCCTGTGTTCTTTAGTCTGCTCACTGCGTGAGTCAGTGCAGAAAATTCTGCTTTTTCTTGGTGGTGAGCAAAAAAGCCACAAATTTATGTAGTGTATGAAGGTCATCGGCTTTCATTTCTGAGCACTTCTGAAGTTTACCTGGAAAAAACTACCGTACGTTACATGAGTTTACAGACAGAGAGGTGTTCAGCAGGATCTTGTCAAAAAAGGCATGTGACATCATTTCCATGCATGTATCTGCCCTTTCCCCTTATTGGGAAACCCAGTGTTTCTATCATACAGAATGCTTAGAAAGAGTTAAAAATACTCACCTAACCAATCCCCTGCTGCGACACTACCTGGGTCCCTCATGACACACTGGAAATTACTGGTTAAGGTGGTCACCAAGTCAGCCAGATACTGGCTGAGCTGTCATTTTCTGTTTCTCAGGAAGTATCCCAATTGTGGACCCGTTCTGAGAACTCTGGAAAGACATTTTTCTATCCATCTTTAACATGCATTTTTGCCTGTTACAGGGGTGAACCTGGGCTTTCTGCTGCCTGAAGCGGCATCAGAAAGCCGCCCCCCCCCCCCGAGGAGGGGGGGGGGGCTAAGGGGGGGGTGTGTGTGTGTCACAAGAAAGGGGCGTGGCCGAGCAGAAGGGGGCGGGTCAAGCGGAAAGAGGGCGTGGCCGATCGGAGCGAGCGGCGTTCGCAGGCAGAGAGCAGGCAGGGAGAGGACCTGCTCTCTGCCTGAGTGTGAGGGGCGGCCGCTGGAGCAGCGCTGCGTCCAGCAGGACCGCCCCAATACACCGCTCGCTTCCCGTGTCGGGCTGCAGACACGGTGATGCTAAGCCAGTCCAGGACAGCTTGTCATAGGAAGATCTACAAGACCCAAATCACCGTCACAGTCAGGTATTACATAGATGTCTATAGTAAAACATACCATATGGTTTGTGGCATTCTCTAGGTCAGAGGTTTAGGTCGTAGGTAAGAAATTTTTTCTCTACAGATTTAGAAAAATACATGTTCACCCTTAAAGGGGCTCTATCATTGACAAAAGTCATTTTTAACTAATCATATACTTGCATAGCCATTAGAAGGGCTATTTCACACATAAGTTTTGTATGTAAATTGCCTCCCCGCTCACACTGTACAGCGCGATAGACTCTGCTGTGGAGAAGGACGTTCCTGGCTGACTGTCAGGAACGCCCTTCTGACTGTAAAGCGCTACGGTACCGGGACCGATAGCGCTTTACCCGGGGCACAGATCGGGAAAGCCGACAGTGCGCTGAATTCAGCGCACTGTTGGCTTTCCAGCAGTATATGGAACTGCCTGTGCCCAATCGGATGAAAGGTCCTCTTTAAGGGTTAAAGTAGTGAATAGACAAAAAGTCACTAGAACACTTGAAATTCATGGCATTCATGGGCCCCCTTGTCTTAAATCTGGAGAAGTGGAGCTGCCATATGGGCAATAGAGGGTTTGGATACATCATAAATGCTTAATAGAAATTAATATATATATATTGGATAGAATTGCCCTTTAACCTTTATCATAATTTTCTTTCAGCACACCCTTGCAAGTAAACAGTTATTCAGAAAAAAAGGTTAAGATAACACATTGCCTTCCTGTACAGCTCAGCCTCTCCGTTTACTCACTTTACAATATTTGGATGGTCAAAATGCTCAAGGCGTTTCAGCAGCGCCACCTCCCTGACCGTAGATGGGGGAAGACCATTCTCGTTGGTCTGAACTCGCAAGTTTTTAAGGGCCACAAACTTTCCGCTTTGCAAGTCTCGTGCCTTATACACAGTTCCATAGGCTCCAGCGCCAATTTCTTCGACAAGTTCATACTGGTCGCGAATCTCTTTAGCCATAATCCCGAGTATGTGACTTATGGTCTAGTTCTCCTTCTGGAAATAAGACAAAAATATCAGTTAGTGAATAACACCACAATAACCATATACTAGGGCCTGGAAGATCCTAAATGGGCACCTACTGAATAAGTAAAAATAAATAAATAAATAAATAAAACCCAGTGAATATAAAACCCTATAGGTATAGGCTCCTGAATCATTAAAATGATTCTAGTTCCATTACTATAAGTAATCAAGACAACATACTGTAAGATGAGCTGTTTGTTCAATACAGTATTGTATTGATCACTGTGTGAGCAAAATGGGGGAAAGGGGGTTCGGGCTGTGTGTGAGCAAAATGGGGTTCAGGCTGTGTGTGACCAACATGGGGGTGCAGTCTGTATGTGAGCATGATAGAGGGGTTCAGGCTGTGTGTGAGCATGATTGTGGGGTTCAAGCTGTGCGTGAGCATGATAGTGGGGTTCAGGCTGTGTTTGAGCATGATTGTGGGGTTCAGGCTGTGTGTGAGCATAATTGTGGGGTTCAGGCTGTGTGTGAGCATAATAGTGGGGTTCAGGCTGTGCGTGAGCATGGTAGGGGGGGTTCAGGCTGTGTGTGAACATGATAGGGGGGTTCAGGCTGTGTGTGAGCATAATAGTGGGGTTCAGGCTGTGTGTGAGCATGGTAGGGGGGGTTCAGGCTGTGTGTGTGCATGATAGGGGGGTTCAGGCTGTGTGTGTGCATGATTGTGGGGTTCAGGCTGTGTGTGAGCATGATAGGGGACTTCAAGCTGTGTGTGAGCATGATAGGGGACTTCAAGCTGTGTGTGAGCATGATAGGGGACTTCAAGCTGTGTGTGAGCATGATAGGGGGTTTCAGGCTGTGTGTGAGCATGATAGGGGGGGTTTAGGCTGTGTATTAGCATGATAGGGGGGTTCAGGCTGATGGGGTTGTTTAGGCTGTGTGTGAGCAGGATAGTGGGGTTCAGGCTGAGGTGAGCATGATAGGGGGGTTCAGGCTGTGTGTGTACCCCTGTTGGTCACGCTCAGCCCATGCCCCTCTACGTCACCCTTTTGCTCATGAACAGTCTATATCCCCATGTACCCCTCTTGCTCGCGCACAGCCTGCACCCCAACTCCACCTCTTGCTCATGTACAGCCTGTACCCACATTCTCTTGTTCACACAGGGTGCACCTCCATTCCCCCTTCTGGCTTATGCACAGCCTGCACATCCATGTAGACCTATTGCTCACACACAGCCTGTACACCCAAGTATCCATTTTGCTCACTCACAGCTTGCACCCCACATTCCCTCTTCTTGCTCACAGCCTGCAACCTCCACATCACCCTCTTGCTCACACACAACCAGCACCACCATGTCACCCTCTTTATCACACACAGCCTGCACCCCCATTCCTTCCTCTTGCTCACACAGCCTGCACACCCCACATTCCCTCTTTTTGCTCACAGCCTACACCCTCCACATCACCTTCTTGCTCATGCACAACTTGCACCCCCATGTCACCCTCTTGATCACACACAGCCTGCACCACCATTCACCCCTCTTACTTACACACAGCGAGGGGCAAGTGGGGTTGCAGGCTGTGTATGAGCAAAAGAGGGCGTGGGGAGCACTTTGTGTGAGAAATAGAGGGGGATGTACAGGATGCTTGAGAAATAAGGAGGAGATGGGGGTGCAGGCTGCCCAAGATGAAGAATTGGGGTTGCAGCTTGCATGATAAAAGGGGTACATTAAGGGTATAGCTCTGTATGAGAAAGGGACACGGGATTCAGGCTGTGTGAGGTGAGAGAGGGAGAGGTGCAGGATGTGTGATAAATTGGTCAGTCTCCTGAAGGGAACATTTAACATATGGGGGGGGGGTTATTCATTGTTTTACATGGGGCTTGCGTCTCTGCTGTCACATCAAATTCCAGAATGTCCTCTGTTTTTTTTTATACATTTGACTAAAAATAAACCTCAAAACAATGTTTATCTAGGTTTTTGTTTGTTTCTAGGTTTATGTGAGATCTCAATGGTGTGAAGACCCCACTACAAGATCATTAGGTGCCAGTGCTCTAGACCAAGCAAAGTGCCCCCTAGTGATCAAATGTCTCAACCGGGCACCTCCAAATAGGCAACACTTATATAGGTTTATAAAATAAGGCTTTGTTTGGAGCCTTCAGTAAAAGTTATTTGATGGCCCCCTCAATGCCCCCCCCCCCTTCGGTGCCCACATGTAATAATATAATGGCCCCACAGCGACCAACATGTTATATAATGGCCCTTACTCTGCCTCTACATGTATGCAGCCTGCAGTAGAAGTGCCAATATTTTGTAATGCATTACATTAGGGATCAGACTCCCTGGGGTTCAGGCGCCCAGGGGGTACACCTGCCTTATGCACCCCCATACACGGAATTAGAAAAAAGTTATGGATGTCATAATATGGCGACTTTAAGAAGAAAAAAAATTTGGCACAGTTTTGGGTTTTTGTTAAGGGGTTAAAGTGTAAATAAAACCATGTAAATTTGTTTTCCCCGGAATTGTACCAAAACATAGAATACGGGTGACAAACATATAATACAGGTGATGTCATTTTTGGCTACAGAGTAAATGCCATTAAAACAACAATAGCCTCCCATGCCTGTGTTGTAGCGGTGGATTGCCGACTGCAGAGCAAAGAGCAGCAGCGGGACTATTGCGTGCTCCGGCAGAGTCAGAAAAGAGGGAGGAGCTATCTTGCCGGAGGAAGTCTGGAAGTAAGAGAGAGGCAAGGTTGGGAAGGTCTAGTAGTGGGCGGGATAGTTATAGAGACGGAGGGAGAGGTAGTGAGAGGGAGATAGTGTCGGTCAGCCTACATGTACCATGATGCATTAGCTAAGACCTGGTTCACATCTGTGTTCGGTATTCCATTTGAGGAGTCCGCTTGGGGATGCCCTCTGAACGGAATATTGAACGCATTAAAAAGCGATGAGCAATGAAACCACATGGACCCCATAGGCTATAATGGGGTCTGTGTATTTTCTGCACGAATAATGCGGATAAGTGCTGCTTGTAGAATTTTTCTCTCCACATTTTTCAAGCGGAATAGGGGACAGAGACCCCCAATGGAAATATTGCAGGTGTGAATCCACCTATTACTAGTAACAACCAATCCCAGTGCAGTGTAGGCGCGGCCCCTCAGGATCTGACACTAGCTGTTACCCCGGCCCCATGAGATGTCCATTATTAAGTATTACCGGTAAGTACATACTATATAATCTTTTAACGTGATGTGGTCTAGATTTCCCTTCCCCCACCTCTCCCCTTCCGATTCCCATTCCTTGTTTATTTGGGTCTTCCCCTCCTCCTTGGTCTTTCTTTTGTAGGTTTTACAAATTTTTTAACCTAAATTATGCTGTACATTATGGGTTTTTATATGTGATCTTTATTTGTATGCCCCTGCACGGGGTTTTCTATATTTTGTATATGTATAATGTTTTCTTTATATTTTAATGAATATCTTTTTGATACTAAATATGAAATTAAAATCGATTTTTAACTAAAAATATTCATTGTCCTGTTTTCATTTTCGTTTTCTCTGTGGTCTATAAAATCTTTCATCAAACTGGTTTTCTGGGCTGATGCCCCCCCCTTCGGATAAGGTCACCAATATTGGATCAATGGGGCCCAGCACTCAGCGATTCCAGCCAGTCTCCAGTGCTAGAACCTAGAAGGCTCTGTAGACTGTATATAGGCGGTGGTTAATACTACAGCTCTGTTAACTGTATATAGGTGGTGGTTAATACTACAGCTCTGTACACTGTATATAGGAGGTGGTTAATACTACAGCTCTGTTCAATGTATATAGGTGGGGTAGAATACTACAGCTCTGTACACTGTATATAGGCGGTTGTTAATACTACAGTTCTGTTCACTGTATATAGGCGGTGGTTAATACTACAGCTCTGTACACTGTATATAAGTGGTGGTTAATACTACAGCTCTGTTCACTGTATATAGGCGGTAGTTAATACTTTAACCCCTTGTGAATGTGCAAATTTTAGGGCTAAACGAAAATATTAGTAAAATAAAATTAAATGTGTAAATTTCACCTCCATTTTGTCTTAATTCCTGTTAAGCACTTATAGGGTTGACATACTAGGTATATGTTGGTTTGGCTTATTTAAGGGGTGCAGTTTTGAAAATGGGGTGATTTATGGGGGGGGGGGTTAATACAAGGGTCTTTCAAAAACCCTTCATAACTGGATTAGTCCCTTAACCCCTTCCCGACATGCGCCGTAATAGTACGGCGCGTGTCGGGTCTGTAACTATGGCGACCGCCCGGGAGCTGGGCAGCTGTCATAGCCGCCGGGTGTCTACTGCTTTAAGCAGTAGACAACCGGCTCTAATGCCTCCGATCGGTCCCCGGACCGATCGGAGGCATTAACCCCTCCGGCGCTGCTGTCAAAGGCGCCGGAGGTGCCATTTTCCCGGCGGCGCATGGGCGCCGCCATTTTGGCAGGGATCGCCGGCTCCTGGAGCATGCTCCAGGGCTGACCCCCCGTTGCCATGACAGCCGGGAGCCTTGTTAAAGGCTCCCAGCCGGTCTGCAAATTCTCTCTTTTGCAGGCGGTGTATACAGCCTGCAAAAGAGATGATGTTTTTTTTGCAATGCATTGCAATTCATTAGCATTGTAATGCATTGCATTAGTGATCAGACCCCCTGGGGTTCAACACCCCTAGGGGGTCTAATAAATGCAAAAAAAAAAAATAAAAAAAAAAGTAAAAAAAAATATAAAAAAATATAAAAAAGTATTAAAAGTTCAAATCACCCCCCTTTCCCTAGAACAAATATAAAAGTAGTTAAAAACTGTGAAACATATACATGTTAGGTATCCCCGCGTCCGAAATCGCCCGCTCTACAAATCTATACAAATATTTTTCCTGTTCGGTAAACGCCGTAGCGGGAAAAATGGTCAAAAGTGCCAAACCGCCATTTTTTCACTGTTTTAATTCTAATAAAAATTTGAATAAAAAGTGATCAAAGCAATAACATTTCCCGAAAAAGGTAGAACTAAAAAGTACACCCGGCCCCGCAAAAAAAGACGCCCTATGCATCCCCGTACACGCACGTATAAAAAAGTTACGGCCGTCGGAATATGGCGACTTTTAGAAAAAAATTTTTTTAACACCGTTTTGGAATTTTTTTTAGGGGTCAAAATGTAAATAAAACCATATAAATTTGGTATCCCTGGAACCGTACCGAAACACAGAATACAGGGGACATGTCATTTTGGCTGCACAGTGAACGCCGTAAAACCAAAGCCCGTAAGAAAGTCGCAGAAATGCATTTTTTCTTCAAATCCACCCCATTCTGAATTTTTTTCCTGCTTCCCAGTACATTATATAGAATAATTAATGGTGGCATCATGAAGAAAAAATTGTCCCGCAAAAATTAAGACCTCA
Organism: Leptodactylus fuscus; assembly: GCF_031893055.1. Classification (NCBI taxonomy): domain Eukaryota; kingdom Metazoa; phylum Chordata; class Amphibia; order Anura; family Leptodactylidae; genus Leptodactylus; species Leptodactylus fuscus. The sequence goes on from NC_134274.1 coordinate 35,983,075, forward strand.
TATGACTCTGGGAGCGGAGAAATAAAAAAGTTATGGGGTTTAGAAGGAGGGGAGTCAAAAACGAAAAACGAAAATCAAAAAATGCCATCGGCGGGAAGGGGTTAAAAACTGGGTTTTGGAAATTTCTTGAAAATTTTGAATATTGTTGTTTCACTTGTAAACCTTATAATTTCCGTAAAAAATAAAAGGGTGACTAAAGTTTGATGCCGACATAAAGCAGAGATCTGGGACATGAGATTTATGATATAATTTTGGTGGTCTGACTATCTGTATGTAATGCACATCATTTCAAACTTTATAAAAAATGCATATTTTTCAAAATTTCCACCAAATTTCCTATTTTTTCATAATTAAAAACAAAACATATCAACCAAAATTTACCACTAACATGAAGTACATTGTGTTACGAAAAAACAAATCACTTTGGTAAGTTAAAGCATTCCAAAGTTATTGCCACGTAAAGTGACACGTCAGTTTTGAAAAATCGAGCTTGGTCAGGAAGTCAAAAAGTGCCATCGGCGGGAAGGGGTTAAAGGACCTGCATCTTCTGAGCACTAGAACAAGGTTTATCAATTAGCTACAAAAGGTTTTAATCAACTACCCCTAAGGATCAGTTCCACATGGCAACACAATAAGGGGATCGGCATGTCTGTGGGGTATCCAAAAGATTGTCCAGTCTCCAGACATTCCTGGGAGAGATGACAAGTATTACTATGAGACACAACTAACCAGACTTATGTTATGTCCGTCCATGTGACATTCACATTAGCCTGACTGACACCTCATCTAAACTAAACTTACTGTGTCATACTGATGTATATTAGAGGGAGTTCTGCTCATCTGACCCATAGTCACTCAATGAAATGCAGCCAATACATCGGCCATTTTGTCCAGACCATATGTGGACATCTAAATCTGCCAATAGGCTCAAATTGTGAGAGGAGATGCAGATACGGAGCAAGAAGAATGAGACAAACTGAAGTAGTAGGATTTATCTTATCTATATAGGGCAGGCTAAATCCAAGCGGGCAGAGGGACCTGGTCCTTTAGCCCCCATAGGATTTAGCATTCTTATACAGAGCAGGCTAAATCCTCGTGGGCTAAGGGACCAGATCTCTCAGCCAACTAGAGATAGCTAAAGGAAAATGTTGTTTTTGTACCCTGTTAGCCAGTGGGTAGGAAATGTAAAAAAAAACAAAACAAACAAAAAAAAAAAAACAAAAAAAACTTGAAAGTCTTCAGTAGATGATACCTTTAGTAGATGATAGCATTCTTATATAGAGCAGGCTAAAAGCTAGTGGATAGAAGGACCAGGTCCCTCAGCCCCATAGGGCTAGTTCACACGTGGGCAAAGGGGCGGATTTTGACAGCGGATTTCGCTTCAAAATCCGCCCCTTTATAATGGTGGTCTATGCAGACCGCCGGGCTGCTGCTAGTGGAGAAAAGAAGCGACATGTCCTATCCTCAGGTGGAAGCTGTGGCGCGCTGGGCCGCGGCTTCCGCCTAGCGGCAGCACCCTCCTATGTCGGCTCATTCATTTGAGCCTACATAGGAGGGGAAAGCCGCAACCGTGATGGTCGCGGCAGGCGGGTTTTGACCAGAGAGAGACGCGGCTCGCCGCGTCTCTCTGTGTCAAAACCCGCGCGAACGGTTCACATGTGAACTGACCCTTAGAGATACAAAGTTTTGAGTAGAAGGACCAGGTCCGTTAGCCCACTAGGATTTAGCATCCTTATATAGAGCAGGATAACTTCTAGTGGGCTAAGGGACCTGGTCCTTCTACTGAAAACTGTGTATCTCTAGGGGGAAATTACAGATTGTCAGGAGTCCACAGCGGATCAGCGTTCACGTGCTTGATTTTACAGCTCAGCTTATTTATTTGAATGGGGCCGAGTTGCGATCAAGTCGTGTGACTTACGTCATAGGGCTAATAAAATGGAAACGGTTTCCGTGAGTATCACTGCAGCTCCAAACTGCTGATGAAAACCCCATGGAATAGAAATTGATCAGATAATCCATCAATAACATGGACCAAGAACTTGAAAAATGTGTTAGAATACTTTGGCGCTATCCAAAAATATAAATAAATGAAGAAAAACCATTTTTTATATTTAAATAAAAAATAAATAAACACATTAGATTTCTGTACATATTACATGTCCTTTACCCAAACAGGATTTAGCTTTCTTATATAAAACAGGCTAAATCCTAGTGGGGTAAAGGACCTGGTCCCTCTGCTCACTAGGATGTAGCCGGCTCTATATAGAACAAGCTGTATCCAGGTGTGCAGAGGGACCAGGGCCTTTACCTCACCTGGATTTAGACTCTACCAAAACGTATGCGGTAATCCCATCCCCCATTCTCACCTCAGGTGCGGCCGCTAATGGCGAAAATTCAGCGCGCTGGGCGGAGCCTCCTCTGTGACGTCACCGCTACTACTCGGCGCGAAAAGCCTTCAGCCTATCCGTGTGGCCCAGCGGCGTCTGTCACGTGATGTGCGGAAGTTCCTGGGACATGTAGTGCGGCCTGACAAGGTAATGGCGGTTTATTCACCTATAGTGTTACTGGTGTCTATAGGGGGTGCTATAGTGTCACTACACCTGTGTCTATAGGATGCTATAGTGTCACTACACCTGTGTCTATGGGGTGCTGTGGTGTCACTACACCTGTGTCTATGGGGTGCTATAGTGTCACTACACCTGTGTCTATAGGGGGTGCTGTGGTGTCACTACACCTGTGTCTATAGGATGCTATAGTGTCACTGCACCTGTGTCTATAGGGGGGGTGCTATAGTGTCACTACACCTGTGTCTATAGGAGGTGCTATGTGTTACTACACCTGTGTCTATGGGGTGCTATAGTGTCACTGCACCTGTGTCCTGTTTGCCTCAAATTAGGGATTGGATCTGGTAATCACAAAATGTATATTGTTGTTTTTGGACACATGTATGTTACGTTATTCTACTTCTATAGGCGACATGTAGGACTTATTATTTTCCGCCAGTATGTGTAAGCTTTGGAATGAATTCCGGCCACTTTCAGCCTTTGGCCCTGGGACTCATATAACTCCTATAATGTCGCATATAGAAGTAGATTAACATAACATACGTGTGTCCAAAAACAAATCTATACTTTTTGTGATTACCAGATCAAATCCCTAATGACTTAAACACAAAACTGCTGCGATCTCTCTATTACAGCGCAGCGATAGGACGGCGACATTTTTTTATTACTCGCACATTTTTCATTTCTATCTGGACCCAATTGTGAAGTGGCGGCAGGAGCAGTGTTATCATAAGTGAGCAGGAGTTGTGAGGCCGTGTCATGTACCGGGATACAAAGTATTCCATATGTTCATTGAGGTTACAGAGTATCTATGGGCCAAATGTCATCCAAATCTGTTAGTATTAGTAGGAAGGATACATGTGCATATAATTTATAAGTGCCGTATGATCTGAGCAGGCAGTGATGCCGCAGCCTGATGTGTTAGGATCCATTCACATGGAGTCATTTTGGCACAATACATGTGTAAAGAAGTATCACCTGTGTGATACTGCTGCTGTGTATCTAATCCTATCCTTTGTGATACTGACTGCTGTATTTTACAGGTGCCAACAAAAATGTGGTTATATGTATATCAAACTATTCCAGTTTTCACAGAGAAGCTCACAAACAAGTCTGACATTTCCTATAAGGCTACAGTTACATCTTCATCTCTGTTTGGAGTCTCTATTGCAGTGTCATTTCAGGAAAAGAAAACCAGACACCCAATGAAGCCATTACAGTCAATGGGGTCCATTGCAATCTGCTGCTGTATGCCAGTTGATATCTTGCTATTCTTCTGGACCTGCAATGGACCAGAAGAAAGGAAAGGACAACGTAGCTGTAAACCTATTGTTTACAGCTACTTTGCCATGTAGTCTAGGAAAGGGTAACAGAGTCATTTCATCATCTATACAGGGCCGGGAGATTTAAAGCGTACCTCCAATTACAAAACTTTTTGCCAATGTACAGTCAAAGTGAATATAAGAAACTTGATAATATATTTCATCCAAGAAAAATGCTTTGTTTACCATTTAGCAAGATAAGTTACATCTAATATAAAGTTCTATGGTGGGGGGGGGGGAGAGGAGGAGTATTAGAATATATAGTATAATAGTATTAGAATAGAATAGAATACTTTTAACCCTATTGGTGACAGGAGCAGCTAGAGTGGAGTGTCTATAGGGAGGATCCATAACTGGCCAAGAGAGACATTGTATATGTTTGATTATCAATAAAAAGTATAGGAAAAACACATTCCTGAACATATATACATATGTTATATATATTTGCCATGTGGTCTGAACAGGGCGGTGACGCCGCAGCCTTACGTGTTTATTATAACTCTCGACACTTTTTTGTTGTAAGTGGTAATGGAAATTAATTAAAGTAGAAAGTCCACAGAGGAAACCTGTACAAAGCGCCACAGGAAGAACCCCAATGCGTTGCTGTTTTTCCAACAGCGTTTTTTTTTTTGCTACAGGTGCTACGTGAGGCCTTAGCCTTAACCAGTCAAGCTTGTGATTAACCCCTTCTTGGGTAATCAGGAATTCAATCCCTTAGACCAGGGGTCTCAAACTCAACTCAGCATGTGGGCCGCAGAGCAAGATCCCAGCCAGTCGGCGGGCCGCACCGCGGCAAATTTAGCTCCACCCACTTTTATGTTGACTCCGCCCATTCATTTTTCATGTGCCCCCACACTGTATAATCCACCTACAGTCACCCGTAAACTATATGTCCCCCCTCCATCTTTCCCCCAGTTACATATACACCCTTCATCTGCCCCCAGATTCATGTCCCCCCATCTCTGCCCTCAGATTCATGTCCCCCCATCTCTGCCCCCAGATTCATGTCCCCCCATCTCTGCCCCCAGATTCATGTCCCCCCATCTCTGCCCCCAGATTCATGTCCCCCCCATCTCTGCCCCCAGATTCATGTCCCCCCATCTCTGCCCCCAGATTCATGTCCCCCCATCTCTGCCCCCAGATTCATGTCCCTCCATTTCTGTCCCAGTGTCATGCCGTTCTCCCCCCTCCCTTCGTCTGCCCCCAGTGTCATGAGCCCCTTCATTCCACCTCAATGTTTAAAGAGGACCTTCCACCATTTTGCCCACAGGCAGTTCTATATACAGTGTTCCTCCCGGCTCTCACAGCACAGCGCGATTGGCTGTGCTGTAAAGAAGGACGTCTCTGACTGAGTGTCAGAGATGCTCTTCTGACCATAGAAGAGCTACGGTACCGGACCGTAAGCTCTTCACACTGGGCCCACATCGGGAAAGCCGACAGTGTGCTGAACTCAGCGCACTGTCAGCTTTCCGGCAGTATATAAAACTGCCTGTGGGCAAAATGATGAAACGTCCGGATTCAACTTGGATCCAGCCTCCCTAGGCTTGTGCGGGCCGCACAAAATGGTTCGGGGGGCCGCATGCGGCCCGCGAGTTTGAGACCCCTGACTTAGACAGAATCACTGACTGCAGGAGGTTGGGGGAGTCAGTGGTGAATACAGCTCACCAGCACACTTGGTGGTCTTCGGGAGGAACGTTGTATTAATGAATATATGGACACAGACAGCCTACTATACAAGTAAAGCAGGGGTAGGCAACCTTCGGCACACCAGCTGTAAAACTACAACTCCCAGCATGTATACTTGCTCTGCTGTTCTTGGAACTCCCATGGAAGTGAATGGAGCATGATGGGAGTTGTAGTTTCACAGCAGCTGGAGTTCCGAAGGTTGCTGACCCCTGAAATAAAGTATAGCAGCCCTAATCTTCCTTAGGGTTACACCTGCTATACAGGGACAGTAAAGTGACCCTAACATTTGTTAGAATTGCTAACTCATGCACTAGAAAGGGTTAATTGTAGTGATAACCCCAAGTGCAGGAGTCACAGTCAAGGGTTTACACTCGGTTATGACACACAGAAAAGTAATGTCTTAAGATTTACCCCCATCTAGTGCAGGGACTCTCCCTGCTCTGAAGGAGTCCCTGCATTGTGAGTAACCTCTTTATACAGCATTGACCATCAGTTTGGTGCTAGTGATCACTGCAGGGTTGGAGAGTGAGCAGTGCAGAGTATTTATGCATACAGCTCACACAGGAGGCAGCCCCCAGGTCCTGGATCTCCCCTAGCATACAGACGGCAGCCCCTATGCCCCTTTCAGGTTACAGATGGCAGCCGCCCAGGGACTGAAGCCCCCCATCGCAGGCAGTATACAGCAGGAGCACCCCAACACATAAGTGGCAACACCCCAGGTGCCGGACCCCTCCAACACACAGGCAGCATACCCAAACACACACAGGTGGTAGCATCTCAGCGCCCATCAACAACCCCCACCCACATACAAGCAGCACTGCAGGAATCCCCAATTTACATGAAGGCAGCACCCAAATGGCCTAAACACAACAAAGCAGTACCCCGGAACCTCCGCCACATGTCCACAGGTGGAAGTACCCAAGAGGCCACCACCTCACACACAGCAACCCAGGGACCTCAGGTGGCAGCACCCTGGGACCACATCCAGAACTCCCTCTCACACACAAGCAGTACCCCAGGAACCCAACACACAAATTCAATACCCCTGGAATCCCACACAAACGCATGCAGCAGGCCCCCACAGGGACCCTGCCCCCCATTACACCATGGGGCCATAGAAATTGATTGGTCAGAGTGATAGCCGGTTGTATGTGCGAGGCCTTGAACTGAGAAATTGGCAGTGTTATATAGGGGCGAGAGATAGAGTTAGGCTCTGTTCACAGCTTGCCAGAATATCATTTTGTAGACTCCATCGCATTTATCATCAAATCGCCAGACAAAAAAGTGTTGCAAGTCTGACTTTTTCTCCCAGAAGTTTCTTTAAAAAAAAACAAAAAACGGGCGCCATTTTATCAATGGGATCTGTCGGGCATCGGTGTCTGCTGTTCTAGTGGTCCATGTGTCCATTGTGCAGATGGGAACATAGAGTGAACCTGAATGTCTAAAATTGGTTAACCTGCTGCAGCCTGATACCACAGAAGATCAATTAACATTTTCAATGAGTTTTCGTTGGTTGTTCTTGTCTCCAATATCACACGGCTACATCTGTATACACCACATATAAATATACCGATGCAGTATTCTAGCCTTAGCATTTTGATAGAATTTGACAAATCTATAGTTGCATAATTTCGATGCCAAACACAAATAGGTTTGTGCAAATAACTTTGTAAATGATACATTTTATATTGTATAAGAAACACCTACATTTTTAGCATTATGGTCTAATCCTATGTTCTTTCTCCTTTGAAGGATTCTGATACAGTGATACAAAATGAAAGAAAATGCCACTGTTCAGCAAATCACACAAGAGTCCTGCAAAAATTGTGAAATCTCTGAAGGAAAACATGGCCTTATTAGAAAAGCAGGAGAAGACGACTGAGAAAGTAAGACGTGACATGTCATGGGACCTATTGTCATCTCTGCTATAACAGCCATTGTCTCTTAGATACTAAGTTAGGATGCAGCGTTGGCTCATTGGTTGGAAATGTTGCCTTGCAGTGCTGGGATCCGGGATTTTACTAAAGGTCTGGTTGGAGTTAATGATTCTACGTGCTTGCTAATGTTTCCTCAAGCACTGGTTTCTTCACACATCCAGAATCCAGCATATGAACCCAGCTCCTCAGATAGGTAGATTAGGGTTGTCTGAGTCAAATGGTGTTTTACCTTGTAAATTGGTGGTTCTGTTCCCAAGAAATCACAATTTTAGTGAATGTGCAAATGAGTATTTGAAGGTTGTAGTTGCTGCAAAGAAGTTGGCAGCAATACCCTCATTGCTTCAAATGGCTCATTTGCACTTTGACAATATCTGTGTTTTCTCGGCAATGGAGACACCGATTCACAAGGGGAAAAATTCTGTTTGTTTGGTTCAGGTGACTCTAACTTATCTAGATGTGGGGTTGGGTTTTGGTGGCAAACTCCTTTTTTTAAGAGGATCAATCTCTAGCCCTGGCGTGTCTTTTTAGTAAGTACTTGTATTCTTCATGACTCTGAAGCATCTTGTTTTAGAACTCCTCTGTTATGAATACAGTGGTAGCTGGATGTTACCATCCTCTTTGTGAGAGGTTGTGTCCCTACACAGTCACAGATTGGACAATGTCAGCCTGTGTATGGACACACGCTCAATGGTAACACCCTGTTGTCAATTTATTCAGAAATGTCTAATAAGAATAAGAGAGGAACAGCACAACAAAGTGCTCTACATAAAGCTGCCTCATGTTATTGGGAATACAGTTATTTATTAACATAGGCATGAAAATACTTTATTAATGTATTTTATTTTTTTGCTGTATTTTTGTATTAACAGGTTTCTGAAGAAGTTTCTAAATCACTTCATGCCACAAAGGAAATTTGGTTTGGTATGGGTGACAAAGAGCCCCAGACAGAAACTTTGGGTCAGCTAGCACAGGAATTGTACAACAGTGGCCTGCTAGAGACTTTGATAGCCAATCTGCACCTCATAGACTTTGAGGTAGGTGTCCCTCTAAGCTATAGTAAGTATAATGTATTTAAAGGGGTTTTCTTGGACTTTTTAATTGTTGACTTATGCTTAGGATAGGTCATCAATTAAAGATCCATGGGGGGTCTGACAGCCTGGTCGTCTGTGGATCAGGTGTATGAAGCAGAAGCGGCGCTCCCTGAGCTGCACATCCACATCACAGGCTTTGTGACATCATGTTCATTGGTCACATAGCCTATTACAGCTCAGTCCCATTCAAGCAAATGGGCTGACCTGTGATACCAAGCACAGCCGCTGCACAAATGTACTGCGCTGTGCTTGGTAAGTGCTGCAGCCTTTTCCAACATCTGATGAGCCCAGGGGCAGGGTGTCATGTCAGACCCCTAACAATCTTTAATTGATAACTTATCCTAAGCATAAGTCGTCAATGAAAAGGTCACAAAAAACCAAACCCTTTAAACCTGTGAATGGAAAACAGCTGCAGAACCTGTTGTGGTGTATGTTTCAGATTGCCATATCCCCTTCATTCAGTCGTTGGGAGTCAACAACAAACAAAAACACAAGAAACCCCATTAAATCCATTCTAGTGTGGTCCTTTTATCTGAAAAAAAATTCAATAATTATATGGTGGGGTTTTTTTTGTTTTCAAAAAAATAAACCAACATTCAGGAACAAAATGGGAAAAATAAGTACACCCTATAATTCAACATACAGTAGAACCACCTTTTTACAAGTGAAGTAAACTTTTTCTATAGGAGCTTATCACTCTCTGACCATGTTTAGAAGAAATTTTGTTCTTCTTGTGTTTTAAAGGGATTCTACCACTAAACGAACATTTTTTCTAATTACCACGTCGGAATAGCCTTAAGAAAGGCTATTCTTCTCTTACCTTTAGACGGCAGCTATTTTTGGGAGGCCGCTCTTGTTCTTGTAGTTCAATACAGGAGCGTACTGCGCAGGCGTCGGAAGTTGGACCGAGACGGAAGACAGAAGAGGCGGGGTTGCAGCTGAAGATGGAGGCGTCGCTGGAAAGAGTTCTCGTTTGAGCGCTGGGGCCCGGCCTCATTGCTGCAGAGATCTCATTTGCATACCGGTTAAAACCGGTATTTCTAAGGAACGGCGCCACGGAGACCACGTCTAAAGGTAAGAGACGAATAGCCTTTCTTAAGGCTATTCCGACGTGGTAATTAGAAAAAATGTTCGTTTATTGGTAGAATCCCTTTAAGGTATTGCTTTACTTTATTGGTCTTTGAGGTCAATTCAGTAGAAATGAAACTTCAAAGTGATTTGTCTCAGATCATAAAAAGTTGGTCACCATTTTAATGGGTCCTTCCTAGACTTAAGTCTATGAGCGATTGGTGAAAAAGGGGCAGCAATAGGACATGCCAATTTAGTCACACATTTCCAGGAGCAATAAACAGAGGAACTGCCCAGTGAAGGTTTATAATAAAAGGTACTCTGAATAAAACAACAATTCTGTAGTATTAACTGGTACAGACTTGTCAGGAGAAATGATTTTTCAATGGTTTCTTATTATCGGTGATACTTAAAGGGGTATTCCCATGACGCTTGTTCACTAACCTGCAGGCTGTTGTGCTCTCTTCACTTCCTGCTCTTCTCGGCACTTAGGTGGGCGGGGTTTCACTTGCATGGGATTGGTTGTACATGAATTACCACAGTGTGAAGCTGATGTAGCAGAGCTGGATTTGAGTCAGTTTGCATTACATACAGAGGTAACGGACTTCCTATCTCAGCTCTTATCAGCCAAATTCAATTAAACCAACTGATATGAGCTCAGAAATCCAGGAGCTCTCACCTCCCCTATCTGAGAAGCTCCGCTACTTATCAGACACAAACAGCTCAGAGCTGCTCTCAGCCCCTCCCCCCCCTGAGAGCAGGCAGCTACATCACTTGACAAATGATCAGATTATCCCAAGGGCCATAGAAACTGAGTGTAAACAATGAAGTGAATAAATTAAGATAGCGGCCAAACAAAGCAGTTTTGATAAAGCAATGCATTTAGGAAAAGTCTTAAATCCACATAAACTAGCAGTATAGATAGGATCCTTGTGATGGGACAACCCCTTTAATGACTAATATGTAATGATACATGTTACAGGGTAAGAAGGATGTATCCCTGATATTCAACAATATCCTGAGAAGACAGATTGGCACACGCTTGCCCACAGTGGAATATATTAACGCCCATCAACATATCCTCTTTCTCCTACTTAAAGGGTGAGTTATACATCACTATAGAGGAGGTAACAGAAGTATTGTGTAAGTGCTGGTCATAGCCCTAACTGGGAAAGCCAGGTGACACTGACAACCCATATGTATATGTATATAACGTATAAGCCGCTGAAGAGAATATTTAACATCTTAAAGGGGTTTTCTCATAAACATAACCATATTTAAATATGTTGTCTTGATCAGCTGACAATGGATATGATCATGAACTCAGGAGCTTTCTATGGTCCGGGACTTGTCAGAAATCCAGCCATGATTTCCTTATTGTGGACAGGTTGTCACTCAGGGACACTACGTATGTATGTTATTTCATCACTTGCCTGGCCAGACTTTTAGATAACTAGGTCTATCATGCATATCTAGCAGAATACCCTAGCTTAGCCCTCAGAGGGCAATTCTAATAGGTATATGTATTGGCGCACTTGCACGTCAAGTCTATTTAATTGCTAAAAGTAAGTGGAATGCATCTAGTAACAGCTTATGAGAGAGGCTGCCCGAGGACCGCTTCCTAAAATAGCTAAAGTTTCACATCTCTGCTGGAGGAAGTGGCTGGATCCACTTGGAAGGTCCTGGACCTTCTACAGGTGGAATCTGAGGCTTCCCCCTCGTCAACATCGCGCCCGCCTGGGTGGATGGACTTGAGGAGTTTGGACATTTTCTCCACTGGAAATGAATTTTTACGAGCATCAGAATCTTTGTCTGAAGAAATCTCCATTATATTAGAACCTTCTTTCAAAGGGCATATTAAAGCCCGTGGTTCTCTGCGAGGTCTCTTTGCAGAACTGACAAGGGCCTCTTTCATCTCCAGCATGGAATCAGAAACCAATTCCTTCACCCATGCGACCATATCGCGAAGGGCAGGTTCTTCAGGCGGGGGGCTCGACACTGGCGGCATCTATTATGTTCATACCCATCAGGGAGTGGAATGTTGCAACCTCTACAAGCAAGATGTTTACACTTGGATGACCCCTTGGGGAGAGGAAGACATCTGCAAAAAAAGAAAAAACACACTAAGTATTTTTTAGAAATAGAGGACCATAGCCTGGCTAGGTTTAAAACAGTACCGTGATAATAGCAAATAGGAGCTTTAAACGTTACAATACAAAAACGCCACAGGAGCAGCGGAGCTTGGTCCGAATAGCAGAGCAAGCACCTAAGACTGGCATGGCCGGACTTATATAGGCCAAGGAGGAAGGAGGACTCTTGACTCCTCCCCAGTCAGAAATAATTTAGCTGACATTGCATAAATCAATATTATTATTATTATTATTATTATGGGGAACCTGGATCAATGCCAGTGTCCCCAATGCATGTGTCCTCCTATAATACTTCTTTATAATCATCCTTTATCATCGTAGCCACATCCCCCACCAGGGGGGGAACGGAGAGCACAGCAGAGCGTAGCTCGGGACCCTCCCACTAAGGGGAGGGGCCGAAATCCCGTCCGGCCACACAGCCGGAACCCGGGCATCTGCGCATGCGCGGAGCGCATCGCTGCACGCTGGCCGAGCCGGCCAGGAAGAAGCCGGAGGAGAGACACAGGAGCCCGGAGCAGCCAGGAGTGAGGAGACGTAAGACAAAAACACTTCTTGCCCTCAAAAAGAGAAACTAAGGCGGTAAGAGAAACCTCCTGAAACATCTGTGCGGTCAAAATGCTTACTCTACACCTAGATAAATTCTATGAGGGGTGTAGTTTCCAAAATGGGGTCACTTTTAGGCTGTTTTCACGGTATTGGTACTCTAGGGGCTCTGCAAATTCAAAATGGCACCTGAAAACTATTCCAGCAAAATCCACCCTCCAAAAGCCAAATGGCGCTCTTTCCATTCTGAGCCCCGCCATGTACCCACACAGCAGATTATGGCCACATATGGGGTATTGCCCTATTCAGGAGAAATTGTTTAACAAACTGTGGGGGGCTTTTACTCCTTTAACCCCTTGTGAAAATGAAAAATTTGGGGATAAAGTGACATTTTAGTAATTTTTCATTTACACATTCCAATATTAGCAAAATCTGTGAAACGGCTGTAGGGTCAAAATACTCACTATCCCCCTTGATGAATTCTGTGAGAGGTGTAGTTTCTAAAATGGGGTCACTTTTGGGGGGTTTCTATTGTTTTGGTATTCTAAGGGCTTTACAAATGAGGCATGACGCATTAAAACTATTCCAGTAAAATCTGCTGTTCAAACACCCAGTGACGCTCCTTCCCTTCCATGCACTGCCGTCTGCCCAAAAATCAGTTTACACCCACATATGGGGTATTTCTGTGCACGGGAGAAATTGCACAATAAACTGTCAGATGCATTTTCTCCTTTAACCTTTTTGAATGTGTTAATTTTAGGTCTAAATGAATGTATTAGTGAAAAAAAGTTAAATGTCTAAATTTCACCTCCATATTATTTTTATTCTTATGAAATGCTTAAAGGATTAACAAACATCCCAAATGCTGTTTTGCATTATTTGAGGGGTGTAGTTTTGAAAATGGGGTGATTTACGGGGGTTTCTATTATATAGGCCTTTACAATTCCTTTCAGAACTGAAGTGGTCCCTGAAAAATTAGTTTGGGGAATTTTCTTGGAAATCTGGAAAATCGCTGTTACACTTGTAAGCCTTGTGACGTCCAAAATAAATTAAAAGACAATCAAAAGATGATGCCGATATAAAGCAGAGATATGGGAGATAATATTTATTCATGTATTTGGGTGATATGGCTATCTGCCTGAAAAGCAGAGAATTTCACATTTTGAAAATTGCAATTTTTTCCAAATTTCCATCAAATTTCATTTTTTTTTTTTTTTATAAATAAATACAAAAATATTGATTAGTGTTTACCACTAACATGAAGTATAATGTGTTACGAAAAAACAATCTCAAAATCACTTGTGTAAGTTAAAGTGTCTCAAAGTTATTGCCATTTAAAGTGACACATGTCAGTTTTGAAAAAGAGGCCTGGTCCTTAAGTCACTTTTGGGCTTTCTCTAAGGGGTTAAAGGTAATTTTGCTACTAGAAAATGACCTTTTTTTTGTTTTTGTTTTTTCAAATCAAGTTTTTATGTTAAACATTTCCAGCCCACAAATCAGTTTTATGCACTTAAGACCTACCCACTGTCATCAGTATGTTGCAGCAGCCTCTAAGTGCGGGAAGCTGCGAGTCCACAGTGCTTATATTCATATAAAATTTAAAAAAATCAATTTGGCACTGGAAATGATTTTTTTTTCTTTCAATTTTATATGTCTGTGTATTATTTATTATAAAAGTTCCATATCCTATAATTTACACTCTGTCTACTAAGCCTACTAGTAAACTGACAATTGCCAGTTCTGTTGCTTTGCAGAAACCCTTAATAATGTAACTAGAACAGACTGTCTGCCGCTCATGACCTATAGGGGGAAGGCTGACTAGTATTGTGCTCAGTCAGCTTGACAGTATTTGGGAGGCGTAGACTAGAGATGAGCGAACACTGTTCGGATCTGCCGATATGAACAGCACACACCCATAGAAATGAATGGAAGCACCTGTGACGCTGACTTTGCCGGCGGCCGGCCGGCGTCACAGGTGCTTCCATTCATTTCTATGGGTGCGTGCTGTTCAGATCGGCTAATCCGAACAGTGTTCGCGCATCTCTAGCGTAGACTGCAGCTGCTGCAGCACAGAATCTCTACTCTGCCGTGCCACGATCTGCTGCAGTCTGTGCCTCCAAATCTTGTCAAGCTTACCAAGCACAATGTTGTTAGACAGAATGGACATGATCAAGAGTATTACACTCTGCCATATTCTGCCCTCCCGTTCCTCAAACCTCCCCCATTCCCGAAAATTCAGTTCTCAAGTGACAAACAATCTGCACCTTCTAGATTGGGTTCCCGTCCCATGCACATTATAGTCAGCCAGACCTGCCAAAGTCAGGGGATTTGTCCTACATTCATATAACATTTAAGGGGTTGCTGCTTCACCATCTATTTTGGAGTGTGAATTGTGCACAATTCTGTGTTGTGTTTTTAGTTTTTACTGTGTTAACTACATATAGAATCCCCGGCAATGTATATGTTTGAGTACATTTATTATGTATATACCATATTTTATGTATCTTAATGCAACCTCCCTTCTACGTCCTCCTGCCTTGGCACAAAGTTCGTGGCTGCTGTGACATTGCACCAATTTTGTGGAAGAAACAACAATGAAATCGCTTACATTTATTTTAGTTGCAACTGGTGTTAAATAATATAATTCACAAATCCATTGCAAATCTTTTACTCTACAACGTAACATGTTTGTAGAATTCCTGCCCTCAAAAATGTTGTTTGGAATTCAACATCTCCTAAGTGGAGAACTGTAGAGCTTACAGTTTCTGTGGCCATTGCCTGAATATATCAAATTCTGCTTTGTGAAAAGGTACAATCCATTAGATCAGACACAGTGGAACAGTCCAATGAGATTGTATGGATCCTACATGTCTTCCTCCTATGGTATCGTATAGCAGCATATTCTGGTTCAGACACAGTCGAATGGCAAATTTTTGTATTTAGATATTTAAACTTATAAAGAGGACCTTTCATTGATTTGGGCATATTATCTATATATATATACTATAGATAGATAGATAGATAGATATGTTTTTTCTCCTTTTAGCATTCATTTTAGGTTTAGTGTTCCTTTAAGCAAATGTGTATTTCTTTTTTCTATGCGTAAATATTTTTGGTTAAAAAAAAAAGTTAGGAAATTTATCAAAGAAAAAAGCGTAAAGGTTTAGTGTAATTTCAAGATGGCAGGGAGCTGACAAAGACTCCAACTGTGAGTAGGTCTTGTGGATGGTAGGGTCTATGTATAGCCAATAAAATACGCACATTGGCTATTATTATTATATGTTGCCAGGCAGTAGTGTCACAATTACAAGCCAAAGAAACATTGGGTTAGTATAATATTGTAAGTTTTATTACATGTAGATATCCTGAGAGCAATGTAATAGAAAAGAAACCAAAAAGTGTCTGCTGTATATAAAGGCAACCTATCGTTTTCTTCTAGGTATGAATCTCCTCAAGTGACTCTGCATTGTGGGATAATGCTGCGTGAATGTGTCCGTCATGAGCCGCTTGCCAAAACCATCCTGTACTCTGAGCAGTTTGAGGACTTCTTTAAATATGTGGAAATCTCAACATTCCACATAGCGTCCGATGCCTTTGCGACATTTAAGGTAAATTATTTCATGCTCTGCTCAGTGTTTATGTGGTTGAAAGTAGATCTCCCGGCCGAGTGTATTTTCCTTGCTGCTTTGTTTCAAGGCAGGGGGGAAAAGCAGCAACCTACAAGACAAGGGCAGCTCATAGTGACCTGATACATGTTAAAGAAATGTGTCATATAGGGTATTAAAGGGGCTATGCCAAAGTGTTACCATGGTGTTTGCACCATTGCTTGTATTCTGTACTGTAATTTCTTATGAAAAATTTAATAAAAATTGATTACACCTAAAGGGGCTATGCCATGAAGCATATTCATCCTGATTGTTGGGGGACTGATCACTGAGACCTCCATCAATCCTGAGAACTGGGGTGTATTACCCCGCAGGAAAGTGGCCAAATCATCGAGTGGACGCAGAAATGCCCCTGCTTCTGTTCACTTTATTGGGAACCTCGTTGATGGCAGATTTCCCTGGAAACAGTGACACCTCAAAGGTACAGTTGCAGAAGGAATTTTTTGCCTCCCACCCCGAGTATAATAATAGTGTTTGTGGGACCCGTGGCGTCACTTACCGATCCCGGCTCCGATGCCAGGATTAGTGAGTAAATAGGGCCCATTACCGGCTGGAGTATTGTAACGGGCCCTATTTACATTATGTTGTATGGAGGACATTCATTAAATACATTGGCACCACACCTTTTGGCACTATATGCAGGGATTACACCATACCCCTCACAGACTGCAGAGTTATTATCTCTATACATAACACTTTCCATCAGATTAAAGGCTCTAAATGTTTCATTTGGGTAATGAACGTATACCAATCACCTTAAAGGGAACCTAAGGCCATGAGAATACAGTCTAACAGTGGGTACTCCTAACAGTGATTGACCGCTATGTTTGTATGCATGGAGGAGGCACTGTTGTTCACTGTTAGGACCACACACTGGTCTGAATTATTCCATCTGACATAAAAGAACAGAGAAATAAATGGACAAATAAATTATAAATAACACAGGGTGTACGGAAACTTTGCAAATATACACTAAACTAATCCTTACTAAAAATTAACTTTTATTCATTCATTTAAAACCCAATCCCATGACCCCCTTATAAAAGATGCCCTTCGATAAACTCTGATCAGAGGGACATATTTGCGCCATGTGGGCCACAGAGTGTGCTCCTCAGTTGAAACTGGACGCCAATTACACTGTCTGTAGTCCTGTATTCTCAGCACCTTTGGGCTCGGTTTCTTGCATTGGTGCCCACAACTGTTAAGGCGTTACAGATACTAAATTGTACACGTATGCTGCCTAGCTAACATGAACCTACAAGGGGTTAATCTGTAAGTCGGATGTCCCTCTCCATGGATTTGATACAGTGAGCTCCGTCAGTCCCTAATACCGCCCACGTTCCACAGGAATCACCCCCGATACTAACTCCCCCTGAGTCATGTAGCTACTAAATGGTGTCCTCAACGCGTTTCCCTGCCTTGCAGTTCATCAGGAGGTGTAACGAAGCGGCGTTGTATAGATGTAACCATATGCCGTGAAAACCGCAGTTCGCGGGACCATAAAGGTTGGCCCCGCTACACTGAATCCTTAAAGAGGCTTCTACTTCTGCGTTCGGGAAACCTAATCCACTTAAAAAGAAAAAGTAGCTACCCATGGAAACCTGTGGACCCCATAGACTATAATGAGTTCCGTGAGGTTTCCGCCCGAAAAGGGCGAAAAATGTGGAGAGAAAAGTGCAAAAAGTGTGGATGGGAATGGAATCCCCGAACGGAGAGCCAGCTCAGGTGTGAACCGAGCCTGAGGAAAGTACTTTGAGCCCTCTTCTGTTGACATCAGGCTTGGCAGCACCCTGGAGTACAACCACTTTATAAACAGCACCCATCCTCTGTGCTCTAAGTGACTGCTCTGAGAGATGACTATAAGCATACCTCCCAACTGTCCCGATTTCCGCGGGACATTCACGATTTCTGTGTCCTGTCCAGCGGTCCGGGTCGGCATGTCCCGATTTCAACTCAGAACTTCGTCCGGAAGACGCAGATCTGAGTTGAATACATACGTGACTAAAACAAGAAGCTGTCTCAGCTCCTTGCTTTGCCGCGGCGCTACAACTAGTGGCTGTGTAAGCGCAATGTGATGACGTCACATCGCGCTTACAACTCTGTGAGTGAAATTGCGGAGGGGGGAGCGAGGAAAAGGAGAGTATAAGTGTTTTTTTTTTTGTTAAACATTGAGGTGGAACATAATGAATGGGGTCCATGAAACTGGGGGCAGATGAAGGGGGGGGGGGGACGGCATGAATCTGGGGGCAGAGATGGCGGGACATGAATCTGGGGCAGAGATGGGGGGAAATTAATCTGGGGGCAGAGATGGGGGGGACATGAATCTGGGGGCAGAGATGAGGGGGACACAATTCTGGGGGCAGAGATGGGAGGCATCAATCTGAGGGCAGAGATGGGGGGGCATCAATCTGGGGGCAGAGATGAGGGGAACACGATTCTGGGGGCAGAAATGGAGAGGGGGGCATGAAACTGGGGACAGATATGGGGTGGACATGATTCTGGGGGCAGAGATGGGGGGGGACATATAATTTACGGGTGACTGTAGGAGGATTAAACACAGCACTCCACATCCTGCATATAGCACTGAGGGGAACAAAATTCCTGACAGACTCCCTTTAAAGGAGTTATAAAGAATATGTAAAGTAATCACTTCAAAGTTCCTAGATCATTTTCAATTGCAAATACTGCAAATAACATGATGAAGTCTATGCACTGTATATTCCTAGTGGTATAACTTATGTATGTTTGATAAACCACTACACTGTGACTTGATCTGCACCATAGACTTCTCGGCAGTAATGGGTTCCTGTTCTGCAATTAAATGGACACCTGATCAAGACTACAGATGGAAAATCTAACAATAACGTGTATAACAGTAATGTCCAGCCTTTACACTGTTTCTATGTTAGTTATTAGATGATGTTTTCCTCTACAATGGTCTTTATTATCTCATTCCTTTATTTCAGGACTTGCTAACAAGACACAAGTTGACGGTAGCTGAATTTCTAGAACAGAACTATGATAGAGTAAGTACATCAGCACTTGACTAAGTATATAAGGCAACATTCACCCTTTGTGACTGTCCGTTGCTCTGATCTGTCAGAAGAGCAACAGATGTCACTTCTTGCCTTTACAAAAAAAAAAAATAATAATAATAATAATTAATTCTTCCCACATTTCCTCCACCTCACTTCCCCCATGATCCTTTAGGCAGATGCCTACACTGCCTACCCTTTGTCCAAGCCCTAACCCAGTCCATATCTTTATCTGATCTTCAAGCAGTTGTTCAGATCTTGAACTAATAATACGTGTGGTTTAGTATCTGCTATTTAGTGGAGAGTCTGGATACTAACCTGACCACGATGGGACCATAACAGTGGCTGCATATTCTCATACCAATGAAATAGTCACCATCTTACATTTACATGACGCTCATGGGCGTCTTCTGTTCTCCATGGAATTTAACGGGTTGTTCCATGACACAAGGTGTCTGCTTTTCCATAGCCAGTATATAGGCTGGCACTTCTTCTTCTTCCCATCCTCCTTCAAGCATGCTGTTATAACCCCGCTATTGAAAAATCCCTCCCTGGACCCGTCTTGTGCTACTAACTATCGACCCGTCTCTAACCTCCCCTTCATCTCTAAACTCTTGGAATGCCTGGTCTATTCTCGTTTAATCCGCTATCTCTCTGCTTGACCCCTTACAGTCTGGTTTCCGCGCTCTGCACTCTACTGAAACGGCTCTCACAAAAGTCTCCAATGATCTCCTAATGGCTAAATCCAATGGTGACTTCTCTCTTCTTATTCCTCTGGACCACTCTGCAGCTTTTGACACTGTTGACCATTATCTCCTCCTCACTATGCTCCGCTCAGTCGGCCTCATGGACACTGCGCTCTTCTGGTTCTCCTCTTATCTCTCAGACCGCACTTTCAGTGTATCATTTGCGGGCTCTGTTTCTTCCCCTCTTTCCCTTGCTGTTGGGGTTCCTCAGGGCTTGGTCCTCGGCCCCCTGCTCTTTTCTCTCTACACAGCCCCCATTGGACAAATCATCGCCAGATTTGGCTTCAGGTACCATCTTTATGCTGATGACACCCAATTATACACATCTTCCCGGGACATCACCCCTGTACTCATACAGAACACCAGCGACTGTCTCTCTGCTGTCTCAAATATCATGTCCTCACTCTATCTGAAACTAAATCTCTCTAACACTGAACTACTACTGTTTCCACCATCTAATAGATCTGTCCCTGATATATCCATTGTAGTCTCAGGCCTTACTATAACTCCTAGGCAGCATGCCCGCTGCCTCGGGGTCATGTTTGGCGCAGACCTTTCCTTCACCCCTCATATTGAATCACTCGCACGTTCATGTCACCTCCACCTCAAAAACATCTCCAGAATACGCCCTTTCCTCACCAGGGATACGCTAAAGACACTTATTGTCTCTCTGATTCATTCTCTCCTTGACTACTGTAACTGCTTACTTATAAGTCTTCCCCTCACTAAACTCTCTCCTCTACAATCTATTCTGAATGCAGCGGCCAGGCTCATCTATCAGTCTAGACGCTATAGCGATGCCTCTGGTCTGTGCCAGTCACTACACTGGCTGCCTATTCATTATAGAGTACAATATAAAGTTATCACTCTCATCCACAAGACTCTCCATAATGCTGCACCTCCCTACATTTCCTCCCTCATCTCTGTCTACCGCCCAACCCGTGCACTCCGTTCACTCAATGACCTAACACTTACATCCTCTATTATCAGAACCTCCCACGCTCGTATACAAGACTTCTCCCGAGCTGCACCACTTCTCTGGAATGCTCTACCCCGGACAATCAGATTAACTCCCAATTTCTACAGTTTCAAACACAAACTAAAGACACATCTTTTCAGACAGGCCTATCACTATTTCTAACGTAAACCTTTCCGCACTATAATGTAATATGTAATCCCCAAAATTTAACCCTCCTCTGTCCCTGCTCCCACATGATATGATGCTATTTCAGGCTAACTTTATAGGTCCAAGCTCCATCCACATGTTACAGGACACCACTAGTGATGGCTCATAAAGTTTTATGTTTGTGTAATGACAGTCACCTCTATTACAAAAGTGCCTGACCTCTGCATAAGCAATGCCGCCCCTGCTACCTCTTGTGTCACCCCCTCTACCTCATAGATTGTAAGCTCTTGCGAGCAGGGCCCTCAGTCCCATTGTGTGAAATTAAATGTCTTGTAATGTATCTTTCTGTGTATTTGAACCCTACAAATTGTACAGTGCTGTGGAATATGTTGGCGCTATATAAATAAAATTTTTTATTATTATTATTATTATTATTAAGTAAACCAAGCTTGTCCTGCCTTGTTATTGGATCACCCACAATGATAAAGGGAAGAATACTGATACTATACAAATCCACTCGATGACATCATATGTCATTGCAGCCTATCACTACCATCATTTGCTGCAATGACCTGTACAGACGGAAGCCTTCTACAACTGCACATGGCAGGGTTAGGACACTCCAATGTTCACTGTTGTTGCTTTAGCAAGAAACATTCTGAAGTTTATGCAAAGAGGAGAATAGAAAATGGACGTCATAAAGTTGCTAATGTCCGCTAATAGGCTGATCAATGAAAATCCCTACAGCCCTATGTATAATATATTATACCTGTGTATATATATATATATATATATATACACAGTCCTATGAAAAAGTTTGGGCACCCCTATTAATCTTAATCATTTTTAGTTCTAAATATTTTGGTGTTTGTAACAGCCATTTCAGTTTGATATATCTAATAACTGATGGACACAGTAATATTTCAGGATTGAAATGAGGTTTATTGTACTAACAGAAAATGCGCAATATGCATTAAACCAAAATTTGACCGGTGCAAAAGTATGGGCACCTCAACAGAAAAGTGACATTAATATTTAGCAGATCCTCCTTTTGCAAAGATAACAGCCTCTAGTCGCTTCCTGTAGCTTTTAATCAGTTCCTGGATCCTGGATGAAGGTATTTTGGACCATTCCTCTTTACAAAACAATTCAAGTTCAGTTAAGTTTGATGGTCGCCGAGAATGGACAGCCCGCTCTCAAATGATCTGAAAACAAAGATTGTTCAACATAGTTGTTCAGGGGAAGGATACAAAAAGTTGTCTCAGAGATTTAACCTGTCAGTTTCCCCTGTGAGGAACATAGTAAGGAAATGGAAGACCACAGGGACAGTTCTTGTTAAGCCCAGAAGTGGCAGGCCAAGAAAAATATCAGAAAGGCAGAGAAGAAGAATGGTGAGAACAGTCAAGGACAATCCACAGACCACCTCCAAAGAGCTGCAGCATCATCTTGCTGCAGATGGTGTCACTGTGCATCGGTCAACTATACAGCGCACTTTGCACAAGGAGAAGCTGTATGGGAGAGTGATGAGAAAGAAGCCGTTTCTGCAAGTACGCCACAATCAGAGTCGCCTGAGGTATGCAAAAGCACATTTGGACAAGCCAGCTTCCTTTTGGAAGAAGGTCCTGTGGACTGATCAAAGAAAGATTGAGTTGTTTGGTCATACAAAAAGGTGTTATGCATGGCGTCCAAAAAAAACAGCATTCCAAGAAAAACACTTGCTACCCACTGTAAAATTTGGTGGAGGTTCCATCATGCTTTGTGGCTGTGTGGCCAATGCCGGCACTGGGAATCTTGTTAAAGTTGAGAGTCGCATGGATTCCACTCAATATCAGCAGATTTTTGAGAATAATGTTCAAGAATCAGTGACAAAGTTGAAGTTACGCCGGGGATGGATATTTCAGCAAGACAATGATCCAAAACACCACTCCAAATCGACTCAGGCATTCATGCAGAGGAACAATTACAATGTTCTGGAATGGCCATCCCAGTCCCCAGACCTGAATATCATTGAACATCTGTGGGATAATTTGAAGCGGGCTGTCCATGCTCGGCGACCATCTAACTTAACTGAACTTGAATTGTTTTGTAAAGAGGAATGGTCCAAAATCCCTTAATCCAGGAACTGATTAAAAGCTACACGAAGCGACTAGAGGCTGTTATCTTTGCAAAAGGAGGATCTACTAAATATTAATGTCACTTTTCTGTTGAGGTGCCCAGACTTTTGCACCGGTCAAATTTTGGTTTAATGCATATTGCACATTTTCTGTTAGTACAATAAACCTCATTTCAATCCTGAAATATTACTGTGTCCATCAGTTATTAGATATATCAAACTGAAATGGCTGTTACAAATACCAAAATATTTAGAACTAAAAATGATTAAGATTAATAGGGGTGCCCAAACTTTTTCATAGGACTGTATATATATGTAAGGATTAATACACTAGGTTGCATCGAAACAGACATGGCGGCTTTCTTCAAGAAACAGTAGCAGTCTTATTTGTGGTATTGTCATGAATGGGGCCGAGTGGCAATACCATATACAGATCTTGAACAAGACTGACACTGAAAGTAAGCTGCCGTGTTTTTAAAAGCAGAGCTGTCAGCTTAATATTCTTCACTCTATTAGGACGGCATGTTATAGCTATAGGTTGGTACGGCCGGTAGCCAAAACGGCACAGAAAGTTATAAGATGGTAACCCAGCAGCCTATCGGTCACCATGAGGAATGTCAGGGAGAGATGAGGTTATCTGTCTGCTCATGTATACAGCCGGCTCCCGTGTATAAGGTTAGACTGTGAGGAACAAGAGGACACGTCTTTGTAGGGAAGGTTCTCTGTGCACATATCTCCTATAGCAGTGATAGACAACCTTTTAGTGACTGATTGCCCAAACTGCAACCCAAAACCCACTAAATTTCGCGGAGTGCCAACACAGCAATTTATACTTAATACTGTGCGATTCACAATTGCGGACAGTTACGGACCACAAATTGCAGTCATGTGAATGGGGCTTTACAGAGCTTTCAATAATACAAACAACTGTACTGAAATGTAACGCTCTCTGCATTTTGTACTTTGAACAATTTTCACTATTTACATCGCACAGGGTGTGTTTTACTAATATCACGTCTGCTATAATACAGATACGGTGTGATATAAATAGTGAGGGGACCCCAGACAGAATTATATGCTCAGCAGTGGCCCCCCCTACAGTATCATATTCTCCACAGTAGCCCCCCCAGTGTTATATGCTCCACAGTAGCCCCCCAGCGTTATATGCTCAACAGTAGCCCCCCACCCACCACAGTATTATACGCTCCATAGTAGCCCTCCACAGGATTATATGCTCTACAGTGGTAACCACACACAGTATTATATGCTTATAAATACGCCCACCCAGTATTATATGCTCCTCAGTACGCTCCCTCCCACACACAGTATTATATGCTCCTCAATACACATCCTCCCCATCTTATATACTCCATACGCTAGGTTCACACCTGCGTTCAGCTGTCCGTTCTGTGGTTTCCGTCTTCTGCATGTCTTCTGTGTCCGGATTATAAAACCCGGTTTCGCAGCGGAAAGAGCATAAAACGCTCACTGCCGCTCACGGCCGGACAGCTTTCTCACCCATTCAAATGAATGGGTGAGAAAGACTCCTGCGGGTTTCCGTCTCCTGCTCTGTTTTATGCAGGAAACGGAAACCTGAAGTACGGAGTGCCGGGCGCAGATGTGAACGAGCCCTTAGTATGTATCCCCTCAGTATTATATACTCTTTAATACACCCCCCCCCCCAGTATTATAAGCTCTTTAGTACGACCCCCAGTATTATATGCTTTTTAATACGCCCCCTACAGTATTATATGCTCTTCAGTATCATATACAAAACACACAGCCAGTCACACACTCTCATACTCACCCATGAAGAGCCACCGGCGTCCACCTCCTTTTCACTGCGGGTCGGGGCAGAGGTCAAACTCTGCAGTCAGTGTAGGCCGTGGTCGCGTGATCCGCAACCTACACTGACGGCTTTCAGCTGTGTGTGCATTTGCACATACAACTGAAGGCACCGATCACTCATCAAAGGGGAATCCTGTATTGGATTCCCCGTTGATGAGCGATCTGGGCGACCGCACGCGTGGCGGTATAGAGGGCTCTGCGTGCCATAGGTTCGCCATCACTGTCCTATAGGGACACTTTGGCTGGAAACAGGAGCCACCATTTCTGACATCCATCTATTATATGCGATTTATCCATCCCTTCTTTTATAGTTCGTAAGCCTTTCTCTTCCATGTTTCTTCCTAGATATTTAATGACTATGAAAAGCTTCTACATTCTGAGAACTATGTAACTAAAAGACAGTCATTGAAGGTAAGTGGGTCATGTAACGCTGTAAGGTTAAAGAGATTGTCTCAGGGAGACTGCAGTTTTTTGTATGCTGTATCTGGCCATATAGTGAGGTTCCCCCATTTAGGACACCTTGTGTAGGGACTTGCTAACAAAGAGCAATTGTTGCTACAGTGAACTGAGCCTTTGCATCTAATACATGTAACCCTAAATCTCCGCCATAGCAGCAGAACTCAGCTTTCCTGGGGCAAGCACTTCGTTTTCTGAAGACAGATAGAAAGGAGAAGACCTTTCATGTCTTCTGGCATCAGAAGGATTGTATACAGCTAGAAAGCCAATTTCAGTGAATTCAGTGCACAGTTAGCTTTACCGGTGTGCACCATGGTGTCAGTTTTTGAACCAATATCCCTGTATTGTCAGAAGGGTGGGCTTTACAGCTCGGCCTCATCACTGGACCATGAGGAACGGCTCCCCTGACAATACTCTTCCATAGCCTTGTACTGTTGGAGAAGGAAGGAGTTGGGGGGCGGTGGTCCTCAAAGCCCATAGACACGTTTATGCCATACACCAGCTCTGACACCCTTCCTCTAGTCTCTGCTTATGTGTAACTTAATAATTTACTTCTTCCATTCCCTCTGAAGCTGCTGGGGGAGCTGATCCTGGATCAACACAACTTTTCCATCATGACAAAGTACATCAACAAGCCAGAAAATCTGAAGCTGATGATGAATCTGCTGAGAGATAAGAGCCCCAATATCCAGTTTGAAGCGTTCCATGTGTTTAAGGTAAGGTATTCATCCCAAATAAAAAATAAATGCAACAGCCCAAATCCGTAGTAAAAAGGTAACAAAAAGTTAAGTACAAATCCACTCACTTGATCCCATTGCTGGTATAACGTGGGTTAATGGAGGCAATGCGATCGGTGCTCGGAGATCTCTCCCGGCAGAGACAGGAACAAATGAATGAAAAGTAGCAAGGTCCAGCACGAACAATCAGCCATCCATGTATCATAAAACGTAGCTTAGGGGTTATAAGAGGGGTTAGGCAGTAGGGGTTATAAGAGCCTACATGTTTCGGGTTTGCCCCCTTACTCATGGCATATGGATGCATGGTAAGCTGCAGTCTACAATAAGAGAAACACAAGTAAAAACAAAGCCCCTCCCGTCTGCACAGAGACAGAAACTGATTCATTAAGCATCAAGTGTGGTGCTGGAGAGAGAGGAAAAAGAAGACATAATATGGAGTCATCATTATAGAATGGTGCATTGAAGTGTAGCATATCAGAAAAATATATAATAATAATAATAATAATAAATTAAAAATTTTAAAAATCCAAAAAACTAAAGATAAGTATAAATGGGTAAATGTGGAGGAATTGTTTATATGTCATGCATAGAAATGGAGCAATAAAATTAATGAAACGGAGAGAAAAAAAATAAAATTGAAAAAAATGCAGCTTACCATGCATCCATATGCCATGAGTAAGAGGACAACCCCGAAACACGTAGGCTCTTGTAACCCCTAATGCCGCACATGAAGTTTTTATATGTAAACTAAAAGCTACGTTTTATGATACATGGATGGCCGATCATTCGTGCTGCACCTTGCTACTTTTCATTCAAGGTATTCATCCGCTGGTGTGGATGACGGTGCTCTGTGTTATGTCAGGCAGCAGAGACAACATGTGAACAACGTTTTATAGGAGAGCTCCGGACAAGGCACTTCAGGCAAGTGTCCAACATCCAATGTACGTCACAGGTGATGGAAACTCATAAGCAGAGAAATTCATGTCCCCTGATTTATAAGTACCAAGTAGTCACATACATACAGCATGTCAAGTGTGAAAAGAACGAGCCAGTGTGGACGTGTTTTAGGTGTGATGGATATATATAGTGCATTATATGAATGTGAATAGGGGAAGTGTCTGGGAGGTGGAGTTGAGCTCTCCCATCCGTGTTGCACATCTTACTATGCATGTCTCTAGTACCGTACATCCGTGCCTTGTGTTCGCTATAAGTGAGTACAATCCATTCCATTCTACCATGTGAACCCCATGTCTTCACCTGACTAATCCTTCATCTTCTCTTACGTCTTAGGTGTTTGTAGCAAATCCTAACAAAACGCAGCCGATTGTGGACATCCTGTTAAAAAAACAGACCAAGTTAATTGAGTTCCTGAGCAGCTTCCAAATGGAGAGGACGGATGACGAACAATTCTCAGATGAAAAGAACTACTTGATCAAACAGATCCAAGACTTGAAAAGCCCCGCCCATGACCATCTCCCGCGCCGCTCCTACCACCGATCATCTGAATAAGCGTTTTCCGGAGTTGTCATGGCATCGTCAGTGCCTACGTTTTTGTTTCTATTTATTTTACTAGCTGCCATGAGTATAAAGGTTTTATATTAAAACTTAAAAAATATATATATATTCTTTATAATCAGTGGGTATGTGAAATTTCAGGTAACAGCGTGATGGAATTACGGTGACTGCCCAGTGCACTCTGCAATATTATCGGAAAATTGCCAAATGGTATAACATGAAAAGTTAACCATTACTTGCCCATTAAATCAAACACCACTCAGAACTCCAGTAGTCTCTGCTGGTCCTGCAGCGATGGCATCACGTACATCATTACCAGTGACCTTAGCGATTACATGCAGTTCATGCAAGCGTCAATGCCAAGGCGAGTTGAATGATGTATGTAACGTCATTGGTGTGGCATGACCGGGGTACAATCATAGGGAGGCGTTTGCGACTGGCGCAGTGTTGGGGGTGCCATGTCTTCAGATGTTACGGCTAGAATCCCAGTACGGGAGAGGTAGCTAGAGATGGATGGTGAGTGGGTGAGAGAACGGCTTGGGGTGCGGGTGGGCGCAGTAGAGGCGTTAGGGCACCTTCTGGTCATGTCACCATGGGAAATGACTGTAGATGGTAATGAAGGTACACTCACGATTTTACCGGGTCTTACATAAGCTGGTCAAACAGCTGCAGGTCAGGTGAATCTCGCCAGGGGGACTTATCCAGGAAAACAAAAAACGGATTCCAAGGTGCAGGGGAGATAGCAGGCTCTGAGCTGACAGGTGACTTTGGTGGGGCAGAGGAGGCACACAGCAGAACACACACCATGCAGCATGTGGGAGAAGGTGAGGAGCCCCCTGTGATGGTGGAGTAGGGACTTGACACTCCCTTCACCCCACTGCAACCTACAGCAACAGTGAGTTCTTCTGTAGAGGTGTCTCTGTGGGGGTTGTAGGGTTTTGAGTAATAGGGTGAGGTAATCACAGTATTGCAGGGGTGATGTTTTGGTCCAGTGCCCCTCCTGATGTTGGTGTAAGAGCTCAGCACTCCCATTTGGTACACTGCCAGGAGGTGTTATCCAAGGAGCCACAAATAGCCAGGAACAATCAAAAGATCGGCACAAGGAGGGTGAGGAGCCCCCCTGGTGTTTGTGTAGGGGCTCTACACTCCCCCCTTGGCAATTGGTGGCAGAGTAGCGTTGGTGGTGCCAGGAGGAGCAACTGAGGCAGCTTCAGAGAGTGTGTTTCTTAAGCTGCAGGGCCTGCTGTGAAGTCTCCAGGGCTGAAGCAGAGTTCAGTTGCTAATGCAGGAGAGCTGCTGGCCGGTAGTTAGTGTGGGTCCCAGGGTGGTAGGCCCGATGGCAACAAATGCCGAGGTAGGCCTCAGGTTTCTTCAGAGGCTCTGGGGCAATGCAGGTCTGGGGGTCCTCTCAGGTCACAAGTGTGCTCAAATAAACAGTTTGGTGGGCTAAAATGCAGGTTAGAGTCCAGGGCCAACAGTAGTCAGAGATTTGGATGCAGTTTAAGCTATTGACACTCTGCACTGGGACGGCTGCCTCCCCGGGATGTACAACCCTATAGTGATACAGTTCAGCTGGTAGGGAGGTCAGGGGTGATGTGGAGGGCAGAGGGATCAATTCTGTAATTCACTCACCAGGGCTAGTAGCATCATAGACAGCGTGCAGGCAGTGTCAGGATTTTTATTCATATCCAAACTGAGATTCACATAATCACACGATGTTATTATCACGGATAACTGTTCAATTAAATCAGACACGGACATCTTTTCAAAGTATTTGTCACATTCTGTCCAGACGGCAGAAAATGAGTACAGGGAGAAGAACATGATACAAGCTTCAAATATGCCAAGGATGATCATGGAGGAATTAAAAAGAAGAGGCTGCCAAGCGTTCTCAAAACTCTTCTCTCTGCTCAGATCCTCAAGCTCTCCATAAACCAGTTTAACAGCAGTCCATAAGTGTAGTTGATAATTTCATTTCTCTCGTTGGTCAAGAGGAATCACCCAAGAACCCAGCTGAAGAACAATCTTCTACCTCAAGGTAGTTGACAGTATTATGTTATACTTTGGGCAGCAAATCTCTTACTGTGGGTGTTGCTTTTACACAAATGGCTTCTTGTTAGGGAATTGCTAGGACAGCAATTCCCCAGTAGCTGTTGAAAACCCTGGGGCGGGGCACAAGAGACAGTGAGCCCTAAGCTGAAGCCCCCAACTGTCCCTTCCTATTGCCAGGCCCTATCCTACGTAATAGGCGGCAACCACGAAGACGGTCCCTTCCTGTATATGTGATACACAAAACACAGACAAGACGGACAACAACAAAGGGAGGCCAGCTAGCCAAGGGTCAGTTAACAGATGAGCGATGCAGTGCCAAATCGGAGTCCAAAGAATAGTCAGTAGAGAAAGCCAGAGGTTAAGGATTAGAATGCAAGCAAAAATAGTGACAGCAAAAAGCAAGTACGCACAAGGCAATAGCAAGCACTGGTGTGAATGAGAGCCAAGACTAAATAGGGAGGAAGAACCCCCCCTGAAGTTAATAGGTACACACGAATTAACCACTTCATGAACAGAGGCAAACAAGGGCAGAAAACGGGTGTGGTGGAAATTCAATCACAGAACTAGAGCCGTGTTCACACAGTGCGACCAAAAACTTTAACCACTTCCGGACCGCCCATAGACTATATACGTCCGGATAGTGGTTGTCTAGTTCTGCCAGGACGTACCTGTACGTCCAAGCCAGAACACAGCAGCTGCACAAGATCGTTCAGCTGCTTTCACTAGGAGCCGGCTGTAACTTCAGCCGGAGCTCCCAGAGAGATAACAGGGAAGGTTTATTACCTGCTCTGCTATCTCGATCGCTGTGTATACAGCGCTCAATGAGCGCTGTATACACAGCTATGGAGGCAGCCATAAATCAGCTGCCCTCTGACCCGGCAGACATGTGATCTGCCGGGAGCAGTGTCCTGCCAGAGCTTCTGGGTCCTACAGGACTCAGATCAGCTCTGTATACCATGTAGCAGTGTGCAAGAGGTTGGATTTCTCCTGTAACTGAGATTAAATGTAGCAGCCTCAGTTATAGGAGAAATCAGCCTCAAGTACAAAAAAAAAAAGTGATCAGATGTCCCCAAAGGTCTCTTATCACCTTATGGGGACACAATCTGGGAAAAAAATAAAATAAAAATATAATAAAAAAGTTTTAAAAAAATGTAAATAAAATAATAATAAATAATACGCTAATAAAACGCCGTTATTAAAGGTTATAGCCCCACCCCCGACGACACCATACAAAATAAAAATTACCGTAACGGAGAGGAAAAACTATATTATAAAGTTTTTCAGTGACACTTTGTGTTATTAAATAAAAAAAAAATTATAAATTGAAAACCAGACACAATTTCCCTCCTATTTTGTTTATATTTTCCTGGATATAAAAAAAATTAAAACACATTTGAAAATAAAAATAACATAAAAATAAAGCCCTATGTGTCCCCGAAAAAAGACGCAAAAATTAGTTGACTAAGACATACGAGAAAAATTTTACAGACCTCAAAACCGCACATACATAATAAACCTAAAATGTGTCTGGTCCTGGACCACAAATTGGCCCGGTACTGAAGTGGTTAAGCAAAGAACCAAACTGCACCCGCCTCCTGCACCGCCACATGCGAGCAGAGGGTGGCGCAGTGACCCGAACAGGCAGAGTTGTTACATTACCCCCCCTTTGATGAGGGGCCACCGGACCCTCACTAGATAAACCAGTTCTAGAGGGATTCAGAATTTTCTCTGCCTTGTATTTTACATCTGCTTGAACAAAAGACACTTGAGGACCAGGCAAATGTTTATTCAACTGGTGTTTTTGATACTGCTGGGTTTTAAGACTGGAGGGGCGTTCCCAACTTTTAGTCGCTGAGACCTTCTCCTCACTG